>NW_024464702.1:91494-226356 GCF_000004515.6 Glycine max
CTGATTAACCAGATGCTCCTCCTAGGTCCAACCTTTCCCCTCATCCGACAAGCTACCACTTCACATAACCTTTATGCTTCACTGCAAATTAAAAGCAAATGGGAACTCTAATTAGAAACTTTAACAATGCAACAAGATCTAGAGAAGAAAAGAAGGTACCTCAAAGGACGGCACCACAACCACCACATTGATAGACAGAGTAATCAGCGAGTTCGAGAAGAATATTTTGACACTTTGGGCAACGCACCAATCGCAACTTGTTGGCTGAGTCCGACATGAAGAAACATTCGTTTGAAGGGAAAGGAGAGGAAAGGAAAGGGAGCAGCGGAGGCGGAGGCGAAGGAGGAAGGGAGCTTGGGGGAGAGGGAGGAAGAAGGAGAGGAGTGACGAGGGGAAGAAGGGGAAACGAAGGTGAAGGTGAGGAGAAGAGGCAGATTATTGATATGCGAGTTGGAAGAGAGAAGTTGAGGTGCGGCATGAAGCTAGGGTTAGTATTATAAAAGATAGAATAGGTTGGCGATTCTGTTTTGAACCCGTCGTCGGTCAAATTGTCAATGAGTACGAGAATGTCATCCTATCACATTTGAAGTCGGTCTTTCATAACCGCGTTAACATATATGTCATACCCACACATATAATGATTTTAATTACAAAAATGCCACCGCATCACATTCTAAGACGGTTTTCTTATAACCGCCTTAGAATGTGCGTCATAAAAAACAAGTTTTTTAGTAGTGGAGGCAGCAGTGTCAACCAAATAATCAAAAACCTGCTAGATATACAGCACATTCATCTACCAATAAAACTTACAAGTATTCCCATCTATTAGAAAAATCAAATCTAACCTTGTATTCAGACTGCGCTACTTTGGCAATAACTCTTGTTGGATCCGTTGAAGCTCCTTTAGCTCGTAAGAAATCAAGGACCTTAACATTTGTGAGTGCACCAGCATTGCCCTCTAAGCTGTGACAAAGCTATTAAACATCAATCATATGCCAATATAAAAGAGAAAGGTTCAATTGAAATTAGTGTATTAATTTTGAAAACAAACAAAAATGGTAGAAACATACATTTTCATCTGTAAGACACCAGAGTGAGAGAAAAGCCAGTTACAAAACAAGAGAGTGTCTCCTTTGCTTCTGCAATAAAGCCAGCCCAGTACACAAACAGACAATTACAGAATGAAATTCCCAGTTTTCACAAAATAGAACAAATCACACTGCTAATACTGCTTAAACACACATAATTGGGTTGGGGTGGAGATCAAAAGCATAAAAAATTGAGTTGGGTGTGTTTTCCCCTACAAAGAAAAATAGCAATGTCAAAAAATTAGAACAATACATTTAATTTGAGCAACCAAACAAGAATAAAATAGTGAAGACAAAAACTAGTTGTGAAGCTTCTGGCGGTTTGAATTGTGAGTCTAAAGAATCTTCTGGTTTAGCCTTGGAAAAACTGGAATCAGCAATAGGCTTTGCATTGTTAGGCTGAGTTAATCTAGCCACTGCCTTCATTCATGTGATTATCAATGTTTACTCCTGCTGTACTCACTTCCTGACCTTCTGGTTTGTGATTCTTGACATCAAGAAAAATCAAATGCTTGATTACAATCAGCATCCGTATAATTTAAGTGTGAAATAACTACTATCTTCCATTCATTTCCATAAATTATCATGAAATTCATCTCTCTCTATTCCTTTTAATACATGTTAAAATCAAAAGATAAAGACTAAACCAGCCTATAAGATTTAAAAGCTAAATTCACTAGAAATTACCCTTACCTTTCGTTAAGTTATCATGTATTAGTCATAAGAGTGAACACTTAATACAAATGATTGCAATATAAAGATATACATGAAGAGCTGGGTTATTAAAAAAAAAAGTACCTCCATTGAGCCATAAGTGAGCGGGTTTTTGTTCTGGTTTGTGAGTGGCCTCAAAAAACCTATAGAACAGTGCTCTTCCTTGAGTTTCATTGATAGTGATATAACCACCATATTGTTGAACTTCACCGGAGGCTGCGCAGGTAATCCATGCACTCTATCAGCTTCTTGCTCTGGTTGTATCTCTTGCCTAAGGTAACTAGCTACTGAAGGCTTTGCCACACTTAATTTATCATGTATTTCTTTATTTTTGAAGTGGCATCTCCAATCATCACACCTTGAAAAAGGTACGTATGCCTTCAACACCCCAATCCCAACCAATAGGGAAGATGAGATCATTGCTATAGCCCGTTAGAAAACAAGTATGATGGTTATATTTGAATGTGACACATCTTAAAAGGTATGTGTGTGACACTTTTTTTAAACTACATGATGGGAACAAATAAGAAATTTCTTGTCAGTTATTTTTATAATTATCGGATGATTGATAGTAGGCCTTTTATGAAACAAGTGCATAAATTAACTGTATGCTTAATATCTATGAACAAACACAATATGGATGTAGATGAAAGTTAATGATTCTATCTTGAATCATTGACAAAGTTCCTTCCTAATGGAATGACTTTAAAAAGTTTGAAACATCTAAAAGATCAAACCGATTTCTCTTGAACAACTGAGGTAATAAAATGATACCAAAGGTACATATGTTCAACAAATGGTTTGAGTAATGGAGGAAGGTACATTGAATAAGTTCTCTAAGAGTAGGAAGTGGGATTTTGTTATTCTTGTAGTTTCACGTGCAGCCATAGTAAAATTGCATTTACGACTTCATTAAATATTGGATTGAGTTGGAATTTTGTGAGCCAATTCAGGATACATAATTCTTAAATCTAAATCTTTGGTTTGTTTATTGGTTGCTTGTGGTGAGAGATATTTAGTTTGTACTATCTACAATTTTTTTATACTTTCATCTTCTTGATTCTCTATTTCTATGTTTGTTGTTGTTTTAGTTGTTTAACCAATACTCACTTTTATCTAAAACCATGTGATTTTTAGAATCATGGGATTTGGTTGTTTTGTTAAAAAAGGTGAGAGATATTTTTTTCATTAAGTTGTATGATTAATTGATGAACGTGATTTGTGCACTAACTTTAGTATGTTTAATCTAAAACCATTTGGTTCATATATATTTTTAAAATGGTGGGTGATTATGTGAAATTTTCAAAATTATTTAAAGATTGTATCCTTTCATGAGATTTTGTGTCCACTCATTTGAAGTGAAAGTATGAATAGATGCGCAACAAACATGAGATGTGACTCTTCACCAAGAGTCATGAGATGTGACTCTTCACCAAGGGCCTTGAATGCAGAAAATCACCAGATTCTTTGTAACTATGCCCCTTCCTTTCTTCCCTTATGCATATAGAGAAATAAGGAAACTATCATCGCTAGTTGTTTTCTTTGGTATTCCTTAACTTTTGTGGAGTCATCACCTCCAATTTCATCTAACATAATAGATAAATTTTGCTCGTGCATGTGTGCACGCATACCATGTCGAAGCATAGGTTGATGACGAAAGATATTATAAAAATACATACCTTTCATTCACAAACAAACATATTGCTAAATCCTACAAGATCATATTGTAGTTTGATTTTTGAACAATCATGTCATTTAATTATGCTAGTATCAGAAATAAGTAAAACATATTAACAAATGGTAAAGATTTGGTTTATAAGCTAATAATTTGTTCAACAATGACAAAATTTTGTTATATTTAATTTCTAAGTCAATGTATCTAGTCTATTGATTCTCTTTTCAAGATCCAATACTCCTCCAATAAACTGCCTTGATTCATTTATCTCATTTCCATCTTTATAATCTTCCTCCAAAGCATCCATCAGTGGTTCAACGATGTCTTGAGAAAGATTTCCAAATAAAATAGTTTTCAAAGGATAAAATTCAGGTGGAAACACCAACATCATTGCATAGACTGCTGTTTCACCGAGTAATATTCTTTGCAAAATCATGATGATGATCCAGTATTGACTGCTTCCACCATCCTGCATAACGTGTGGTGACATCTCCCTCAAAAAAGCCATGCAGGAAAATAGAAATTCCAGTCAGATATGGGTATGTAGTAATTTTTCCATGCAATGCCTTTGGTTCCAAAGAATGTACCCACACAATCTAAAACTTCTTGATGCATTCTAAATTGCATAGCCACTCTTTATGTGATAGGTACTTTTGTGTAATACATTTTGTAACATCCCAATTTTTTTAATCTAGATTACAATGGATTGTTATTTATAAATAAATAAAGTTTTTGAAAAATGATGAGATTTTATAAATAAATAATTAAGGAGATATAATTATTAATTAAAATAATGATTTGAGAGAAAATAAAATAGGGTATTTCATTTATTTGTTTGATAGAAAATAAAAAAGAGTTTGTTTTTATAAAATAAATAAATAAATATAGAGCAAATAATAGGCTGAGTACCCTAGGTATAAATAGTTATGTTAAGTCAGGTGCCTCTTTTTGGCCTCATTCACCGTTGGATCGTCGTGAAATTTGAGCACCACGTTTGCATCCCAATTCTGAGCAATTTTACTGTTGGGAACTTTGATATTATGTCTGAGCTTAGAGGAAAACCCTTCACATTGTAGCCTTTTATTTTCATGAAATTTGGATATGTTGTTTGAAATTCAATTGCGCACACTTGCACCATTGGGATTTCTAGATATATATTCGTGGAGGGAGAAAAAGGAATCGCATGAAGACAGTACAAGTGGAGGTTCAATCTGTTCTCCGTCTTTCAGACGTTTGGGAATTCTATCGGAGCAGTCGGAGGAATATCTGAAGGAATCTCAGGGAACCGCTAGAGATGTTACTATCGCTAGCTGAAGACACGTGAGTCCGCTCAGAGGTAAGGGATGAGTTTATCGCAATTGTGGGTTAGAATGAACATGTGTAAGGATCCTTAGAGAACTAAATTTGGGTTTATTTTGGGATGTTTATTGAATTATAATTTTTCTTTATGATTATGAATACAATATTATTGTGTTCTATGTACCAATTGATGTCCTGATGAGAATTGATTGATAAAATTGAGTGCTCTTGATGTCTTTGTGTTTACCCATGATTTTGATTAATTGATTTTGATACAATTGTGAGGAACTATTTCAGAGGTTTTACATTCCATGTTGTGATAAAATCTTTTGTATAAATTGTTATGTTGAGGTTATGAAATGATGATTCAAACTGTGAGTATGTGATAAATTGCACATGTGACGAATGATGAAATACATGTGTATTGAGATGAGATGTGTGTATTGAGTTGTGAACTATGAACTGTGCAATCACACAATTGTAAGACCCTTTAAGGGCGACGAGTATTGTGATGGAATCCACTGTGGGAACCCGACGAGTTAAAATGATTTTGAAAACAATTGAGTAGATGTGTGTATTGCATAGTTCATAGGTAAAGTGTATATGATTCATGAGGTGTGATAACATGTTAAATTGAGATTATACCATTGTGATTGGGCTTAAGTGTATGTGATAAATTGAGTATGTATATGATTGAGATATATATGTGTATTTAGTTGTGAACTATGAATTGTATAATCACACGATCATAAGTCCCTTCAAGGGTGACGAGTTAATGCTACGTCCCTTTTAGGGCGACGAGTTGATGTTAAGTCCCTTTTAGGGCGATGAGTTGATGCTAAGTCCCTTTTTGGGCGACGAGTTAATGTTAAGTCCCTTTAAGGGCGACGAGTTAATGATAAGACCCTTAAAGGGCGACGAGTTAAAATTATTTTGAGAACAATTGAGGAGTCGTGTGTTTTGTACAGTTCATAGATAGAGTCTGTGTGCTAAAATGTTTTCTGGGTTGGACCTGAATCAGGAGGGAGAGACCTTGACGGACTCTTAGGAGTGTAGGCCTTGGGGGTCCACGGTTTGAGTGCTCCTTTAAGCCTATGTCGATCCCATATGGTTTGAGCATTCTCGCAAAACCCTGTGACCCTAACTGGTCTCCCTATGATATTACCTAGTGAGAGTGACTTGACTTACTATTGTGTGGTTTGTCTGGTCATGTACTCCTAAGCGCCCGACGAGGTTTTTTTATTGACATGGTACCACATTGCATATAGGCTTGAGTCTTAGCATAACTATTGCATACGCATGCTAATTGTTTATTATGAAATTGATGTGTTATTATGTCTTGATCGGAGTGTGTGATTCCTGTGTATTGTGATTGATGATTGAAAAGTGTGATTGATGAATGACTAAGTGATGAAATAGTGTGAGATATGCTAAGTAAATTGTATTTGGCTACTATATGTTGTGTTGTTTCTCTCTAGTAGTTAGAAATGTGATAACTCACTCCCAGTTTGTTGTTTGTGTTTGGATCGTGTGATGATCTTGAACTTTGTGTTCGGGGGAGCAGATGAATAGGTGGATGACTATGAAGAACCTCATGCTAGAGGACACAGGAACACCACGCTCTGATAGGATGTGACATTAGGATATAGGTTCTATATTAATTGTATGAAAGTTAGATGGCCTTCTTTGAGCCGAGATGACTTTATTATTTATTTGGACAAGTTTGAATATGATGTAGAAGAAAGTGAATGTGAGCCTTTTACCCATTTGAAAGGCTTGTATTTAAAAATTTTTTAAAAATAATTTTAATTAATATTTGAATTTTTATTCCTTTATTAATATATATGTGAGGGGTAGAGGTTGTCACATTTAGTGGTATCAGAGCAGGTCGAACCTTTCGGCCAGTGTGTTATGTGCTTATCATATTCTGGTGTGCACTCTGTATGGTTACTTATGACTAGTTTTGATGAACATGCTTGAATTATTAATTTATTTTCCTTTGCATGATCGAATGAGACTTAAAAAAAATAGTTCTATGTGCCTTGCATCCTTAATGTTTGCTATACCATAATTCCACTGTTGAGTCATGAGTTATGAGACTGGCCATCTCTATAATTTGTGAAGTGCGGTTCGACATTATGGCAAGCCGTTAGGTGATGCAAGAAGTCTTGATACTGATGGATAATGCTTTAATGAGCCTTTATCTTCTTACGTGTATGTTGTTAATAAACTTATTTCTATCTTGATGTGTGGATTAGTGTTGTGAAAACCTTTTGAACCATATATATGTCTTGGATGAGTATGTCTTGATGTGTAAACGCATGACTACTTAACTCACTTTATTTTGTGTGTAGTCGTGAATGCGGTAGTTGAAGTTTGTGATTCTTTAATACATCCTTATTAACTATTAAATTCATACTTCTTATATGTACGTTGTATACTTATTATAAGAACCTTATAATTCTAGGTATGTTAGTAGTATGGTGTTTTGCCTTAATTGCATAGATAGTATGGTTGTTCGCGATTTCTTGTTCTTAGCAATGTTGATACTCTATAGTTCGAGGACTCGTATCGAGATATATTTCATATAGAATACTCTTTTGACCATACCTTCTGATTCTAGAGTAAACTATTCTTTGTGTTGCGTACTTAAGTCGAGTAATTCGATTTCACTTGCAAGCTTGAGTATAATTCATTGTTTTGTTATGAGCCTACATCAAATAATTGGATTATTGATGTTTCTGTCACAATCAAGTGATAGTTGATGTCTCCATATGTGCGTACACTGTGATTATGTTTTCGTTTCTAGAATTCATTTGGAGTATCTACTGTTGATTCTAGATGAGTGATCCTTCTTGATTTAAAATTATTGTCTCCTAATCAATCAAGTGTTCATCTTATTATTGGCTGCTCATCTTCCAATCATGTCTAGTTAAACTGCTTGATAATCTTTCTTGTTGTTACTTCTAATACGAATAAAGAGATACTTCACCTTTGACAATCACGTTAAGATGTTTTGAGAGGAAATACTTGAGTAGACATGATCATTGTTACCTATAGACGAAAGTCAAACTTAGTAAGACGTGTACCTGTGTTCCTTGAGGATATGCTTAGTTACCACCTAAGTGCAGGATTGAGAATCTTATAAGTGTAGTACCCATAGAAACTTGTAACCGTAGTTCGTGGGAAATATCTAGTGTAGAGTTGTTGGAGAACATAGTGTAGTTGGAAAAGTTATGAAGTATAGTTAAGAGGTTTAATGTGGAACCTTAAGAAGAGAGTAAGGTAGTTAGTATGACATTAATTGTTAAGCATAGAAGGATTCAAGAGTGAGTGTTCTTGCGTAAGGAAGGCGACCTAAAAGATTATTGATGATAGTTGTATGATTAGCAAGATAAATATTAGTTCTTTTTACCTTAATATGGAAAAAGTTTGTGGATGCTTGAAGAAATATCTTAGTACCTATTGTGACCTCTATGTGTACCTGATCATGTCATAATATGATTGATGTCCATGTGTGTTCGTGGAATGCGTGACAGGATCTCTCACCCTGAGTTAGCTCTTGTTGTGGTTTTGATGATTAGTGTTTAGTATGTTTTTTCAGTTAAGTTGAATTATGATGTGCATTATAAGGTTGTTATAGACCCTTGGGCATCATGTTCCAAGCTAAGAGTTTTGTTGTGCATTTTAGTTAGATGAAGATGACCCTTAGAGTATGCTACATCTAGGTGAAAGATAACTACAAATTCTTCTTGTGCAGAAGTTGTTTTGAGATGAGAGGAAACCGAAGATTAAGATGAAATGCTCTTAACTAGTAGTCGAACCAAAAGGTTATTTTAGGACTCATTGGATTAACCTTAATGCTTGCTGGAGATGACTCAAGTAAGTTTAAGTTTTTGAGTGAGATCCTTATAAGGAGTAAGCCATAAGTTCATAGAGAAGCCGACCACTGTAAATTGTTGAGTGCTATCTTAGCCATGTAGGTCCTTATTGGAGTAGTAAAATATTTGAAATAATTTTTAAGTTTAGAGGAGTACTTGTAGGAGGACAAATAGTGATCAATGTTTCTTGACAACTTAAGACTTATGAAAAGATTTATCCTATATGTGAGTTAGAATAGGTAACCATGGGGTTCACCATAATATTTTGGGAGACATTACCATTAGTTTGATACATTGAGAGGATCTTTGGAGTTGAATCCGAGATAAAAGAGATGGGTAAAATTCTCAAGAATCTTGTTGTGAGTTTAGTTTTAAACATTAGAACTAGCTTAGTAGTTAGAGCTTGAATAGGAAACCGATGATATGACTAGTGTCCTAGTTATAGAGTTAGATATTGTAAACAACAATCGAAACCTCAAGTTCAAGTACAAAGTTATAGGGTGACATGGGTATATATGTGTGAAGATTACCTTAAGGTGAACAAACTTACAGAAGTAGGGAGTAATCTGTATTGCTTATCTAATTAGCACCCAGTTAGTATCAGGTAGGCAACCTTAGAGTTGAATCGTTACAATTCTTGGACCTAAGTGAGAGTTATGAGTCAAGTATACCTAAGTAAGGAAGATTGTGCTTAGGGAAGAGGGATAGATTCGAGGGTAGTTAAAAGAGTCGAAACTCATTATTTTTTTTGAAACGTCCGATGTTCGAAAAAGAGTCGACCATGTGATCAGTCATGTCTTCTTGTGTTTGTTTGTTCATTTCAAATTGTCATTAGCGTCTCCTATGATATTATTATACTCCAAATAGTATGTCATTCACATTCTATTATGGTTGAGATGTTACTCTTGCGACACAACTTTACTCATGAAAAACTATCATTGAGGGAACGAGGATCACCAGATTTATCGTCAAGTGTAGAAAACTCTTATGATCGAAGTCACCGATAAATGTTTCAACAAAGCAGACAACTTGATATTGAAAACTATATGTGTAATATCTTTTCTCGATATTTCGGCAAAGTTTCGGGGACAAAACTTCTTTTAAGAGGGGTGGAATTGTAACATCCCAATTTTTTTAATCTAGATTAAAAAGGATTGTTATTTATAAATAAATAACGTTTTAGAAAAATGATGAGATTTTAAAAATAAATAAATAAGCAGATATAATTATTAATTAAAATAATGATTTGAGAGAAAATAAAATAGGGTATTTCATTTATTTGTTTGATAGAAAATAAAAAAGAGTTTGTTTTTATAAAATAAATAAATAAATAAATATAGAGCAAATAATAGGCTGAGTACCCTAGGTATAAATAGTAATGTTAAGTCAGGTGGCTCTTTTTGGCCTCATTTTTGTTTTTCCCTTTCTCCTCTCAAAACCCTTTCTTTTTCCCGCAGTCCACCAAACCTGTCTTAGAAAAACGACGATCTTGGACACATTCACCGTTGGATCGTCGTGAAATTTGAGCACCATGTTCGCAACCCAATTCTGAGAATTTTCACCGTTGGGTATTTCAATATTACATCTGAGCTTAGAGGAAAACCCTTCGCATTGTAGCCTTTTATTTTCCCGCAGAAACCCAAAACTGTCTCAATAAAACTATGATTCCGGTTTCGTTTACCATTGGATTTTCATGAAATTTGGATATGCTGTTCGAAATTTAATTGTGCACACTTGCACCATTGGGATATTCGAGATATATATTCGTAGAGGGAGAAAAAGGAATCGCATGAAGACAGTACAAGTGGAGGTTTCAATCTCTTCTCCGTCTCTCAGACGTTTGGGAATTCTATCGGAGAAGTCGGAGGAATATCTGAAGGAATCTCAGGGAACCGCTAGAGATGTTACTATCGCTAGCTGAAGACACGTGAGTCCGCTCAGAGGTAAGGGATGAGTTTATCGCAATTGTGGGTTAGAATGAACATGTGTAGGGATCCTTAGAGAACTAAATTTGGGTTTATTTTGGGATGTTTATTGAATTATAATTTTTCTTTATGATTATGAATACAATATTATTGTGTTCTATGTACCAATTGATGTCCTGATGAGAATTGATTGATAAACTTGAGTGCTCTTGATGTCTTTGTATTAACCCATGATTTTGATTAATTGATTTTGATACAATTGTGAGGAACTATTTCAAAGGTTTTACATTCCATGTTGTGATAAAATATTTTGTATAAATTGTTATGTTGAGGTTATGAAATGATGATTCAAACTGTGAGTATGTGATAAATTGAACATGTGACGAATGATGAAATACATGTGTATTGAGATGAGATGTGTGTATTGAGTTGTGAACTATGAACTGTGCAATCACACAATTGTAAGACCCTTTAAGGGCGACGAGTATTGTGATGGGATCCACTGTGGGAACCCGACGAGTTAAAATGATTTTGAAAACAATTGAGTAGATGTATGTATTGCATAGTTCATAGGTAAAGTGTATATGATTCATGAGGTGTGATAACATGTTAAATTGAGATTATACCATTGTGATTGGGATTAAGTGTATATGATAAATTGAGTATGTATATGATTGAGATATATATGTGTATTGAGTTGTGAACTATGAATTGTATAATCACACGATCATAAGTCCCTTCAAGGGCGACGAGTTAATGCTACGTCCCTTTTAGGGCGACGAGTTGATGTTAAGTCCCTTTTAGGGCGACGAGTTGATGCTAAGTCCCTTTTTGGGCGACGAGTTAATGTTAAGTCCCTTTAAGGGCGACGAGTTAATGATAAGACCCTTAAAGGGCGACGAGTTAAAATTATTTTGAGAACAATTGAGGAGTTGCGTGTTTTGTACAGTTCATAGATAGAGTCTGTGTACTAAAATGTTTTCTGGGTTGGACCTGAATCAGGAGGGAGAGGCCTTGACGGACTCTTCGGAGTGTAGGCCTTGGGGGTCACATGGTTTGCGTGCTCCTTTAAGCCTATGTTGATCCCATATGGTTGGAGCATTCTCGCAAAACACTGTGACCCTGACTAGTCTCCCTATGATATTACCTAGTGAGAGTCACTTGACTTACTATTGTGTGGTTTGTCTTGTCATGTACTCCTAGGTGCCCGACGAGGTTTTTCACTAACATGGTACCACATTGCATATAGGCTTGAGTCTTAGCATAACTGTTGCATACGCATGCTAATTGTTTATTATGAAATTGATGTGTTATTATGTCTTGATCGGAGTGTGTGATTCCTGTGTATTGTGATTGATGATTGAAAAGTGTGATTGATGAATGACAAAGTGATGAAATAGTGTGAGATATGCTAAGTAAATTGTATTTGGCTACTATATGTTGTGTTGTTTCTCTCTAGTAGTTAGAAATGCGATAACTCACTCCCAGTTTGTTGTTTGTGTTTGGATCCTGTGATGATCTTGAACTTTGTGTTCGGGGGAGCAGATGAATAGGTGGATGACTATGAAGAACCTCATGCTAGAGGACACGGGAACACCACGCTCTGATAAGATGTGACATTAGGATATGGGTTCTATATTAATTGTATGAAACTTAGATGGCCTTCTTTGAGCCGATATGACTTTATTATTTATATGGACAAGTTTGAATATGATGTAGAAGAAAGTGAATGTGAGCCTTTTACCCATTTGAAAGGCTTGTATTTAAAAATAATTTAAAAATACTTTTAATTAATATTTGAATTTTTATTCCTTTATTAAAATATATGTGCGGGGTAGAGGGTGTCACACATTTGTGTGACAACTAGCATTGAAACTCTCATGCATATAGCAAAAAAAAAAAATTTATTTATCGAACGTATTGAACATAAGGGTGCTAAGGAAAGTAGTCCCTAGCTGAATCCAGGGCAAATCTCCTATCCTCAATTTTCAAGGGATGAAGCTTGTGCCACCCACATAGCATAGGTTTTTCATGGTTGATCAAGCTAGGCTGTGGTTGCAAATTTGAGAATCTCTCCAATAACAAAATATGAACCAAGTAGTAAAAGGGTGACCAAAGAGTTACCTCTTATCATCAGCCAAACTAACTATTGTTTTCTTCAAAAGACCTATATCATTTTATATGTTGGCTTAAAATATTGGTCGCAAAGCCGATTATCTACATCAAGGAAAACAAACTTGCTCACCAAGCCATTGGGAGAGAAATCAATCTCTACTAACCAAGTTGCAAGGAATGTTTCATGCTCCATTTCATTCCCATTATCGACGAATATCCACCCTTGCTAATGTATAAACCCCATCCTTTTTATTCCTTGTAGTTTGTTTTCCTATTGTATGTATCAATTTCTTCTGCACTTTTATCATTTCCTAGCTTTGAAATGGGGTGAAGACGGGATCATGAATTGTTGGAAAATTCTCCAACACCATCACATCCTCCAAGGTGTTTGTTTTCTCACCTTATGGTAACAAAAAGGTATTTCTCTCAGGACACCACTTCTCAACAACCCGAAAACACATGTTTTCATTTTTTACTATGAAGCACTTGGGTTGAAAACATGTGTTTTGGGTTGCTAAGAAGTTGTGTCCTTAGACAAATACCTTTTTGTGCTCCTAGGGTGAGAAAAATGTCACCTTGGAGGATGTGATGGTGTTGGAGGGTTTTGCAACTGTTGGTGATCCTGTCTTGACCCCATTTCAAAGCTAGGAAATGATGAAGGTGGAGAAGAAATTGATACATAGAACAGGACAACAACAATCTCCAAGGAGTAAAAAGAGTGGGGTTTATATAAACATTAGCATTGATGGATTTTTGTCAATAGTGGGAGTGAAATTGAGCATGAAACATCCCTTGCAACTTGCTTGGCAATGATTGGCTTCTCTCCTAGTGGCTTGGTGGGAAAGTTTGTTTTTCTTATTGTTGTTCATCTTGCTGGAGAGAATCAGCTTTGTGACCAACATTTTTATCCAACATATAAAATGATTTTGGTCTATCGAAGAAAACAATAGTTTGTTTGTCTGGTAAAGAAGAATTTGAATTGTAGCAAACTCTTTGGTCACCCTTTTACTACTTGGTCCAAACTTGGGTGTGGGAGAGATTAACAAATTAGCAACCATAGCCTTGGCTGATTACCAATGAAGAACCTATGCTATTTAGGTGAAACAAGCTTAATCAATTGAAAATTGACGGTGTGAGATTTTCCCTGGACTCTACTAGGGGCAATTTTCATTGGCACCCTTAATCATGTTCAATTTGTTGGTAAGTTTAGGTCTTTTAATCCAAAAAAGGTAACTTAGTTACCATGTGAGAGTAATTTGGATAAATGAAAATAGTTTTGGTTGTTATATGCATGAGTATTTCGATGCTTGTTTGCAACAATGTATTATAAAAAAGTACCTACCACATAGAGAGTGGCTATGCAATTTGGAATGCATCAAGAAGTTTCAGATTGTGTAATTGCATTGTCTGGCACCAAAGCTATTGCATTGAAAAACTACTGCATATCGAAAATTGCTTTAAAAAATTGCAAACAATATTACTTGGCAAAAAAGCAGTCTAAAGCTACTCTGTCATCATGGACCTCATGTATCAAAAGCAAATACAAATGGTAATGATGTTGATGTTGCACCTGAATTTTCTCCTTTGAAAACTGTTCATTTTGGAAATCCTTCTCAAGACACTGTTGACCCAAGAGATGGAGGCTTTGGAGGAAGACTATCGAGATGGAAATGGGAAAAATGAATCAAGGCAATTTATTGAGGGGTTAATGGATCTTGAATAGAGAATCAATAGACTGCAGACAGTGACTAACAAATTATAAAGATAGCAAAATTTGGTCACTATTGAACAAATTATTCTTATAAACCAAATCTTTAGCATTTGTTAATATGTTTTATTTATTTCTTATACTAGCAAAATTACATGTATGAATGCTCAGTCTAAAAAGAAAATATGACATGATCTTGTAATTTTTAATGTCTTCGGTACATTAATGCCTTGGATTCATAAGATATAAGTCTCAAAGTTCATAAATGGAGAGAGCCACACGGTCAAAATAAGCAAACTAACCATGAATGCATAAACAAATGTTCAAATAAATAATACCACTATTATGTGTAGTGGAGCTTTCCAATTTTTGTACCTAACACTCGATTTTCTTGTTAACCAAGGCCAAAAAGACCACCTAAATGAGACTTGTCAACCACTTGAGAGCCTAACCGAACTTGCTTAGATTATAATTTTGCTCTTAGGAACTTACAATGTCATTGCCTTGGTGAAATTTAGTTGCAACTGGCAATCCTAGTTACGTAAGGGATATTCAACTCTAACTTCTTAAGCTCTAAGATTACCTTCAAAAGTGATATGAAGATTTAAGTTTTAATTAGTCTAACTCATTCATTCTGACCTCACATTTTCCCTTTGTACCTAATGCAGTCTCAACTGACATTAACCTTATATTACTGTTGGGACTAATCACTGATTCTCTGTTCTAAACAGATGAAAAGAATATTCTGCAAAGAGAACTGAGAGCAGCACCGGTAATTATATTTAAACTCATGTCATCTCGTTACCTTGAAGAATGCACCCCAAATTTGCTCTTCCTCGGCAGGTACTGCAGTAATCTTATTCTTTGGATTCTCATAGCATCTTAATCCTCCAACTGCTGTAGAGTAGAAACATCCTGTACAATTTACAGAATAACAATGTCAATAGTGAAGGAATACATACAATCATGGGGAACAAAAAGAAACAGAACATAGACAACGTCAATGTAAAAATCCTCATATTATGAATTATCATCATCTTGAAGGGGAGGGAGGAAATGATAAAATCTGGGATCACTTGGAACAAATACTTGCCAAAATGCTGAGGATTGTGATATGCTGGAACGAAAAGAAACTCACCTCGAGGGAAAGAAGCAAGTGACTTGCCACAAAAACCTTTAAGCAATATAATTTACTTTACTTGTGATATGCTGGAACAAACAGAACATTGAATACAAACCAACAATAGCAGTGGAAGATATAATTTACTTTACTTGTTTGGTGAACAATATATAAAATTTGGTCAAGTGAGACAGCAATATAAATACTAAGTACCAACTAATACAATATCTATGCCTTTTTATATAGCTTTGCATTAAAAAAAAGTAATAGAAAATAATATGTATATATACTGGGAGTATATTTTATTATTATTATTAAATGATAAATATTATTTTTTAATTTTAATAATAAATATTTTTAATAGGAAATAATAAATATTTTAAAAGCTATATAAAAAGGGATTTTTAATTAATTGACAACTTAAAAAGAAGTGTAGGTTAAGTTTATATATGCATTGCTTTTATCCTCCTCCATGATGTAAATCAAGTTCAATGAATCAATGCAACAATTTGTAATACTATTAATTAAGAAATAATATTAAAATAAAAAATAAATATTTTTATTAAAAAGTTACTTTGGGGTAGATTTAGAGGGGTAGTGTAGGCTTTCCAACTCTACAATATCACACATGTACATCTATTAAAGTTGGAAAATCAAAATATTGATAATTACTGGGTATAGTTCAAAATCAGCAGCTGGCCCAATGTTTGATATGTTCAGAGCCTCAGCTTTTGCCAAGTCGTACTATTTAACACTTGTCAAGAACTCATTGATGCTCTCTCTTGTTTGAACAGAGGCAGAAGTGTCAACCAAATAATCATAAACCTGCTAGATATAGGGAACATTCATCTACCAATAAAACTTACAAATATTCCCATTTATTAGAAAAATCAAATCTAACCTTGTATTCAGACTGCGCTACTTTGTCAATAACTTGTTGGATCCTTTGAAGCTCCTTTAGCTCGTAAGAAATCAAGGACCTCAAAATTTGTGAGTGCACCAGCATTGCCCTCTAAGCTGTGACAAAGCTATTAAACATCAATCATATCCCAATATAAAAGAGAAAGTTCAATTGAAATTAGTGTATTAATTTTGAAAACAAACAAAACTGGTAGAAACATACATTTTCATCTTTAAGACACCAGAGTGAGAGAAAAGGAAATTACAAAACAAGAGAGTGTCTCCTTTGCTTCTGCAATAAAGCCAGCCCAGTACACAAACAGACAATCACAGAATGAAATTCCCAGTTTTCACAAAATATAACAAATGACACTGTTAATACAACTTAAACACACATAATTGGGTTGGGGTGGACATCAAAAGCAAAAAAAATTGAGTTGGGTGTGTTTTCCCCTACAAAGAAAAATAGCAATGTTAAAAAATTAGAACAATACATTTAATTTGAGCAACCAGACAAGAATAAAATAGTGAAGACAGAAACTAGTTGTGAAGCTTCTGGCGGTTTGAATTGTGGGTCCAAAGAATCTTCTGGTTTAGCCTTGGAAAAACTGGAATCAGCAATAGGCTTTGCATTGTTAGGCTGAGGTAATCCAGCCACTGCCTTCATTCATGTGATTATCAATGTTTACTCCTGCTGCACTCACTTCCTGACCTTCTGGTTTGTGATTCTTGACATCAAGAAAAATTAAATGCTTGATTACAATCAGCATCCCTATAATTTAAGTGTGAAATAACTACTATCTTCCATTCATTTCCATAAATTATCATGAAATTCATCTCTCTCTATTCCTTTTAACACATGTTAAAATCAAAAGATAAAGACTAAACCAGCCTATAAGATTTAAAAGCTAAATTCACTAGAAATTACCCTTACCTTTCATTAAGTTATCATGTATTAGTCATGAGAGTGAACACTAAATAAAAACGATTGCAATATAAGTATATACATGAAGAACTGGGTTATTAAAAAAAAGTACCTCCATTGAGCCATAAGAGAACGAGTTTTTGTTCTGGTTTGTGAGTGGCCTCGAAAAACCAATAGAACAGTGTTGTTCCTTGAGTTTCATTGGCAGTGATATAACCACCATATTGTTGAACTTCACCGAAGGCTGCGCAGGTAATCCATGCACTCTATCAGCTTCTTGCTCTGCCAATATCTCCTGGCTAAGGTAACTAGCTACTGAAGGCTTTGCCACACCTAACGCTTCTATGGTCATACAAACAAAAAGCAGAAGATGAAGATTGAGAAAAACTGAACACAAAGCCATAACTGATGTATATCTCCGGTGTAGGTGTGTTTGTTTAGGTGTGCAATATATATCCATGCATTGGATATGCTAACGGCCAAACCAAATACGCCAAATACAGTGATTCAAAAAGCATTCAAATGCCTAAGCTGCACCGCATTTCAGTAAGTTGCAAATGTGATCATTACAATGCAGCCGCATTAATATAGAGGTGCATGCTAAAAGAATCAAAATCAAAATCTGGTATATTTGCTCAGAAATATTTCTAGCCTTGTAGGAGAATTTGTAGAAGATAGGAATGAGAAAACCCTAAGGTTTATACTGTAATTAATAACACAAGAGTCTCAAGATAGAGAATGAAGCTTCATTGTAAGAACTGTGGAAAGTACCTGTAGCGGATGACGAGAGTGATGAGCAAAATGACGGCAACAGCGACGAAGTCTGTTTCGTTGAAGCCTTTGGGAAGAGATGGCACCGTGAGGCGCCATTTGGTGGAGGAGATTCCGATTGTGGGGCCTAGGTACGTCGTCAAGCCTCTGGCGACGGTGTCATTGGAAAGCACGGACCAAAGGTGACGCGGAGGTAGCTGAAGGCGTCGCCGGTGTCGGGCATGTCGACGACAAACTCAGTGTATCAGAAGGCGGAGAGGAAGGTGCAGAAGCCGACAATGGCAATTAAAATAAGAGTAAACACCAAATTCAAATTAAATACTAATAGTATCTTAAAATTTCATTAATTTATCTACACTATCCATCCATTTGTAAGTAAAAATATTTTATTTATCCATTTGCGTAATACATTTGTGTGACAACTAGCATTGAAACTCTCATGCATATAGCAAAACAAAAAAACTATTTTTATTTATCCAACATATTGAACATAAGGGTGCTAAGGAAAGTAGTCCCTAGCTGAATCCAGGGCAAATCTCCTACCCTCAATTTTCATGGGATTAAGCTTGTGCCACCCACATAGCATAGGTTTTTCATGGTTGTGCCACCCACATAGCATAGGTTTTTCATGGGTCCTACCCTCAATTTTCATGGTTACAAATTTGAGAATCTCTTCCATAACCAAATATGAACCAAGTAGTAAAAAGGTGACCAAAGAGTTACCTTTTATCATCAACCAAACTAACTATTGTTTTCTTCAACAGACCTAAATCATTTTATATGTTGGCTTAAAATATTGGTCGCAAAGCTGATTATCTACATCAAGGAAAACAAACTTGCTCACCAAGCCATTGGGAGAGAAATCAATCTCTGCCAACCAAGTTGCAAGGAATGTTTCATGCTCCATTTCATTCCCACTATCGATGAATATCCACCCTTGCTAATGTATAAACCCCATCCTTTTTATTCCTTGTAGTTTGTTTTCCTATTGTATGTATCAATTTCTTCTCCACTTTTATCATTTCCTAGCTTTGAAATGGGGTGAAGACGGGATCATGAACTATTGGAAAATTCTCCAACACCATCACATCCTCCAAGGTGTTTGTTTTCTCACCTTATGGTAACAAAATGGTATTTCTCTCAGGACATGCACCACTTCTCAACTACCCCAAAACACATGTTTTCATTTTTTACTATGAAGCACTTGGGTTGAAAACATGTGTTTTGGGTTGTTGAGAAGTTGTGACCTTAGACAAATACCTTTTTGTGCTCCTAGGGTGAGAAAAATGTCACCTTGGAGGATGTGATGGTGTTGGAGGGTTTTGCAACTGTTGGTGATCCTGTCTTGACCCCATTTCAAAGCTAGGAAATGATGAAAGTGGAGAAGAAGTTGATACATAGAACAGGACAACAACAATCTCCAAGGAGTAAAAAGAGTGGGGTTTATATAAACATTAGCATGGATGGATTTTTGTCAATAATGGGAGTGAAATTCAGCATGAAACATTCCTTGCAACTTGCTTGGCAATGATTGGCTTCTCTTCTAGTGGCTTGGTGAGAAAGTTTGTTTTCCTTATTGTTGTTCATCTTGCTGGAGAGAATCAGCTTTGTGACCAACTGTTTTATCCAACATATAAAATGATTTTGGTTTATCGAAGAAAACAATATTTATTTGATTGGTAATGAAGAATTGGAATTGTAGTTAACTCTTTGGTCACCCTTTTACTACTTGGTCTAAACTTGGGTGTGGGAGAGATTAACAAATTAGCAACCATAGCCTAGGTTGATTACCAATGAAGAACCTACGCTATTTAGGTGGAACAACCTTAATCAATTGAAAATTGACGGTGTGAGATTTTCCCTGGACTCTACTAGGGGCAATTTTCCTTGGCTCCCTTAATCATGTTCAATTTGTTGGTAAGTTTAGGTCTTTTAATCCTAAAAAGGAAACTTGGTTACCATGTGAGAGTAATTTGGATAAATGAAAATAGTTTTGGTTGTTATATGCATGAGTATTTCGATTCTAGTTTGCAACAATGTATTATAAAAAATTGCCTACCACATAGAGAGTGGCTATGCAATTTGGAATGCATCAAGAAGTTTCAGATTGCGTGATTGCATTCTCTAGCACCAAAGCTATTGCATTGAAAAATTGCTGCATACCCAAAATTACTTTAAAAAATCGCAAACAATATTACTTGGCAAAAAAGCAGTCTAAAGCTACTCTATCATCATGGACCTCATGTATCAAAAGCAAATACAAATGGTAATGATGCTGATGTTGCACCTGAATTTTCTCCTTTGAAAACTGTTCAATTTGGAAATCCTTCTCAAGACATTGTTGACCCAAGAGATGGAGGCTTTGGAGGAAGACTATTGAGATGGAAATTGTGACACCCTCTACCCCGACATATAAATAAATAAAATATATAAAAAAATATCGGTAACCAAATTCACACGGGTAAAAGGTTCACATTCACTTCACTATTATCAATTAAAACTTATTAAAAATATATTCAGCTCGAAACAAGACCGTCAAAATTTACAAAAATATTTTGTTAAATCAGTGAGATAAAATAAAATAGACTAACATTATGCAATTAATATAAAACTTATGTCCCACTGTCACATCCTATCAAAGCATTGTGTCCCAACGTCCTTCCGCACAAGGTTCCTTTAAGCACTTCACCTAGCCATCTGCTCCCCGAACACAAGGTTCAAGATCATCACAAGATCCAAACACAAACAACAAACCGGGAGTGAGTTATCACATTTCTAACTACTAGAGAGAAACAAAACAACATATAGTAGCCAAATACAATTTACTTTGCATATCTCACATTATTTCATCACTTTGTCATTCAAAATTCACTTTTCATCCATCAATCACCTTACACAAGAATCACACGTTCTAATCAAGACATAATAACACCTCAATTTCATAATAAACAATTAGCAAGCGCATGAGACAATTATGCTAAGACTCAAGCCTACATGCAATGTGGTACCATGTCAGTGAAAAACCACCCTGCGGCGCTTAGGAGTACATAACAAGACACACCACACAATGGGTTTGTCAGGTCACTTTCACTAAGTAAGATCATAGGGAGACCAGTCAGGGTCACGATGTTTTGCGAGAATGCTCCAACCATATGGGATCAGCATAGGCTTAAAGAAGCACTCAAACCTGATGACCCCCAAGGCCTACACTCCGAAGAGTCTATCAGGGCCTCTCCCTCCTGATTCAGGTCCAACCCCTAAAATCATTTTAGCACACAGACACTGCTAGTGAATTATACAATACCCAAACCTCACACTCGTGTCTTAAGCACGCACAACATATTGCGCTACAATTTAACACTGGTTCCTAAATAGGAACCTACACTTTCTCTTTAACACTAGTTCCTAAATAGGAAACCTACACTTTCTCTTTAACACTGCGCATTTACACTTTTCTCAAGATAACACTGGTCAGATTATTGTACAATTCATAGCTTACAACACGAATAATGTCACATCAAGAGTTAATCACACACTTATTCACAACCAAAACTCATTCACAATTTCACATCTCATAATGTCACAATCCACAATCACATGTTTTCACATATCTCACAATTCAACACATGTTCTACTTTACACTTTTACTCAATCTCAATAACAATATTATAATCTCAAGGCAACATATTATTCCATAATTCATCACATATTTCATTTATAAACACTGCTCATGAATTATACAATATCACGACCTCACACTCATGTTTCAAACATGTTTAACACGATTGCGCTACAATTTAACACTGGTTCCTAACTAGGAAACCTACATTTTCTCTTAAACACTGTGCGTCAACGCTTTTCTCAAGATAACACTGGTTGGGTTATTGTATAATTCTTAGCTCACAATATAATTATTGTCACATCAAGTGTCAAACACACACTTATTCACAATCAAATATCATGTCCACAATTTAACATCTCATAACATCACATCAATCATCTTATTTTTACATGTATCTCGCAAATTGACACATTCAACTTTGTACTACTCAATTTTCACTATAATATCATAATATCATTATAATAACTTATTACACCTTATAACTCATACACATCACACAATAATAATATTTGCATGATACAAAACATATATATGTATATGTATATAGTAAATTAAACTACATTGTTTTTTATCAAAGGATTTCTATAATAATTAATTTAATATTACGTCAAAAGAAATTACCACTAGACATTAACCTTACAATTTTCTTTAATTTATTATTCTAGTATTACAATAATTATATAAACATAACATGTTGATCATCGTTGTAGAAAAATTAGAACAAGATAATAATTTATATAAAATAAGTCATTGAATAATATTATTTAAAATATAATTTATGTTAATAAAAAGAGCTTAATTTTTCTAAGGGGTTCACACTCAACACAAAAACATATCAATTTCATAGCAATTTCTTTATTATAGCTAGGGGCATTTTCGACCTATTATTTACTCTATTTATTTATTTATTATTTATTATTTTATAAAAACAAACTTTATTTTATTCTCTATGAAACAAATAAATAAAATACCCTTTTTATTTTCTCTCAAATTATTATTTTAATTAATAATTATATCTCCTTATTTATTTATTTATAAAATCTCATCATTATTTTTTAAATTCTATTTATTTATAAATAAAAATTCTTTTTAATCTAGTTTATGAAAAATTGGGATGTTACAGAAATGGGAAAAATGAATCATGACAATATATTGAGGGGTTAATGGATCTTGAATAGAGAATCAATAGACTGGAGACAGTGACTAAGAAATTATAAAGATAGCAAAATTTGGTCACTATTGAACAAATTATTTTTATAAACCAAATCTTTAGCATTTGTTAATATGTTTTACTTATTTCTTATACTAGCAAAATTACATGTATGAATGTTCAGCCTTAAAAGAAAATATGGCATGATCTTGTAATTTTTAATTCCCTGGGTACATTAATTCCTTGGTTTCACCTTTGTTATTTTGCCTTACTAATGGAAAAATGACCTATACCTACGGACAAAAACTGTCACTATAAATAAAAAAATCCGTAGGTAAATGTATAATAGACTTTGTCCTATGGACGTTTCTTCTGTCAACATTGAGGAGGAATATAATGATGACTAATTGTCTATCACTATAGGTTTTACCTACTATGTATAGTGTGTAGGTAAAAGTCATTAACTTCTACTTACATCTCCTAACTGTAGGTAAATGTCTTTAATATGTACCTATCATCTTCAACTGTAGGTAAATATGTTTAACATGAACACCTCT
This sequence comes from Glycine max, assembly GCF_000004515.6. NCBI lineage: Eukaryota > Viridiplantae > Streptophyta > Magnoliopsida > Fabales > Fabaceae > Glycine > Glycine max. The sequence goes on from NW_024464702.1 coordinate 114,945, forward strand.
AATAAGAAAACAATTCTAGGGTGCCAATTTAAGAGCCTAACTAGAAAGGCTATGACCTGTTTGGTAACTAGGGATACACCTTGGCATTGGAATCTGCCCTTCTCAACCTTGCCTTGCTATAACATGAGTGTCCAAGTACTATTTTTCCTTAAATTATTACTAGCTGGAAGCTTACCAATCATCATATACGAACACACTTTGCATAGAATCAATATTAGAGAATCTCAAGCCAGAAGCATATCTTTTATTACATTAGAAAGCACAACTGTACAAGAGAAATAGAGAAAATCCTAGCTAATGAACACCATAGTAAACTCTACTACCAGACGCACTCTTCTCATAGTTATCATTAAAGGTATTTACATGGCCTCGCAAGCACATAAACACATTACTCCAATAATGCATCACACGGTACTCTTTTTGAAAATGGATCTTTTACTCTGTGCCTGCAAGGACTACTGACCCTTCCACCTGATAGTTCATCGCATCAAATAGACAAAATATATCATAATATATAAGTCTCAAAGTTCATAAATGGAGAGAGCCACACGGCCAAAATAAGCAAACTAACCATGAATGCAGAAACAAATATTGAAATAAATAATACCACTTTTATGTGTAGTGGAGCTTTCCAATTTTTGTACCTAACACTCGATTTTCTTGTTAACCAAGGCCAAAAAGGCCACCTAAGCGAGACTTGTCAACCACTTGAGAGCCTAACCGAACTTGCTTAGATTATAATTTTGCTCTTAGGAACTTACAATGTTATTACCTCGGTGAAATTTAGTTGCAACTGACAATCCTAGTTCAACTCTAACTTCTTAAGCTCTAAGATTACCTTCAAAAGTGATATGAAGATTTAAGTTTAAATTAGTCTAACCCATTCATTTTGGACACTACACTTTCCATTTAGTGAAATTTTCGTTGTATGTGTGGGCTTTTTATGAACTCCTATTCTATTGTCTCTGACCTCACATATTTCCTTTGTACCTAATGCAGTCTCAACTAACATTAACCTTATATTACTGTTGGGACTGATCACTGATTCTCTGTTCTAAACAGATGAAAATAATATTTTGCAAAGAGAACTGAGAGCAGCACCGGTAATTATATTTAAACTCATGTCATCTTGTTACCTTGAACAATGCACCCCAGATTTCCTCTTCCTTAGCAGGTACTGTAGTAATCTTATTCTTTGGATTCTCATAGCATCTTAATCCTCCAACTGCTGTAGAGTAGAAACATCCTGTACAATTTACAGAATAACAATGTCAATAGTGAGGGAATACTTACATTCATGGGGAACAAAAAGAAACATCTAAAAATCTCATATTATGAATTATATCATCTTGAGGGGGGAGGAATATTATGATCGAACTATACTCTAAGAACATTGAATACCAATAAGATTTTTTTTTTTTTTTTTTTTTTTTTTTTTTTTTTTTTTTTTTTTTTTTTTTTTTTTTTTTTTTTTTTTTTTTTTTTTTTTTTTTTTTTTTTTTTTTTTTTTAATTAAAAAAAAAAAAAAAAAAAAAAAAAAAAAAAAAATAAAAAAAAAAAAAAAAAAAAAAAAAAAAAAAAAAAAAAAAAAAAAAAAAAAAAAAAAAAAAAAAAAAAAAAAAAAAAAAAAAAAAAAAAAAAAATTTATATGATCATAAATTCACCCTTATAAAAGTATTCACTCTTGAACAAGAGAATATTAGGAACTACTCACTCTTTTTCATGATAAGCTACATAACTTCTCCTATATCAAGTATGTCACACTAATTTATTTTTAAGTTTTTTATTTCTCCCTATTGTTTAAATTTAGTCTATCTCAATTTAAATTTGAATTTGAATTTAAAATTTGATACATTATATCAATTTGATATACATACAGATCGTATGTATTTATTTAAATAATTTGTTGACAATGTAGTCACAGCTAAAAAATTACAGAGCTAGAAACTTCTAACTAAATGCTTAGGTGTAACATAAATTGGAAAATCAAAATTTTGATACTTACTAGGTATAGTTCAAAATCAGCAGCTGGCCCAATGTTTAATATGTTCAGAACTTCAGCTTTTGTCAGGCCATGCTGTTTAACACTTGTCAAGAACTCATTGATGCTCTCTCTTGTTTGGACAGACACTATTACAATAATGGCCTTTTAAGTCGGTTATTTAAGATCTTTTACGGCGGTTTTAAACCGTCTTAGATGCCAGTGTGGTAATATCACAATGTATTTACAACGACGGTTTTTGAACAGTCGTAGAAAGTAACATTTTCTAAGACGGTTATCCAACAACTGTCTTAGAATCTAATTAATACAAAGGCGGTTCTACATGCGAATTCTAAGACGTTTTAAAAGAATCGTCGTAGTATGTCTTAGAAACTAAGACGGCTATTTTTACAACCGCCTTAGTTTCTAAAACATACTACAACGGTCTAAATTTATTGGAGGATTCACAAACAGACCAAATAAATCAACGGTCTAAATTCTCCTATATAGATTTGCAAAAAATTACATAATCAAATAAAGACCAGAAGGGATACTAACTCACTTCTCATTATCTTAAATATAAATTAAAAATGAAAATTTAAAGCAAAATTTCAACCTTGAATTAAAACTTAAGAATGAGATTGTTATCAAAGATGGATGAGAGATAATATAGACAAAGGTAAAGTTTAGAAAAAATAAAATTCACAGACCCACCCAAACCAAACGTCCTTGCACAATTGATACAATAACACCATCTTCCAAACCTTAAAAAGTGGTGATCTAAAGGACATACATGCAAAGCAAACAAACTTCCATAGTAAAGCATAAGTTGCATTGATTGTTTAATTGGTATCCCATCCATTCATATATAAATCATACTGTGAATTACTTAGTACCACAATGAAATAACATATTAAGGAAAGTACTATAGCCTCCAACTCTGTTTTTGCATGAAAATATGCAGATGTTGCAATAAACATGCCTTTCAATTATGCCAACAAATTAAATTAACAAGCAAACACAAGGCACTCACTATGTGCAAGTGATGTAAATTTCCTTTAATTTTGAGTCTCAACTTCTCGATCCAGTTGCTGCTTCCAGGATGCTAGTAGAGCCTCATCCTATACCAGGATATATATTAAGAATAGCCTAATCTTATACAAGGAAATATACTATGAATACAGTATAAGGAGAGGAAAATACCCTACAAATATTCCCCTATATATACCTGTGGCATGTGAATTGTAATTTTATTTGGGAAAAGCTTAGTCAAAGTTCTATTTTGTTTTCAGGCTTCCTTCCCCCCTGTCATGCAATCGTCCAAAACTATCCTAAAAAGATTGAAGAGAGATAACATTTATTTCACTTAGATAGCTTGAAAGAAATAATATTAGGTTGAATGTAAGAAGCATATTGTAGATATACCATCCAAGAAGCTCAAATGACTACATATGCAAAAAAAAAAAAAGCCTCAGAACTATATATTTAATGTTTTATAATATAATTAAAATGGAATAATGTGTGCATATGCATATATATACTTTGGTGATATGAAATCATATGCCCATAGGCATATGTAATTGCAGCCAAAAGACTACACCAGAAATTGGATAAAATCAGTTCTAGCGGCTACAAAGAGAGAAAAGATACTTTCCATGGGGTGCATGGTGCTTGATGCTAATGCTTTTCCATCATGATCATGAGATAGAAGAGAATATGTTTCGTGTCCCTAGTAAAATCAGCTCGCAACAAGCACGCGCACTGACAACAATGTGTGATGTCATGCAGGTTATGCCCAGAGGTAAACGCAATGTGTGATTTTTTTTTCACTTCTATTTTACAGCCTTACAAGAAGACTTCAAATAATTTTTTTTTAATGAAAGAATGTTAGAAACAGAATGCAGAAAGCGTCACTATCAAATGGATATAATTTGGTTGATTAAGTGGAGCTTATGAGTTATTATAAAAATTTTGATACATTTTTTTTAATTTTTTATGCATAAAAAGTGTAGCCAACATTTTTCACATTGTAACATTTTTTTACTTTCAAAAAAAAAAAAAGAAAAATCTGTTTGCACACTATGCCATTGGGTTGGGTTATACAACCATGTAAAAAAACTCAATCAGATAAGTAAATATTTATTGCTTATTGCATCTTCCAAAAGCCATGAATGAACACCCAATGGAGAAATTTGAGAAATTCTGCAGAGAGAAAAAACACACAGCAGAGAGAGATAGAAAATGAAGTACCTGAACAACAAATTGTCTAGTTCCTCCTACCGCAGCAGTAAATCTTTTTCTTGAGTGTTCATGCGCCTCTCCTCATTAAGCTTCGTGATGGTTACCTCGGCCTGTATAAATTATAACTATATTGATTGATTCCAACATTAAAGTTTTCTTTAAAGAAAAAATACGTTAAAAGATGCAACTTTAGGAACTAACTCCAGGTACCATAAGGTGGGATAACATCTTCATATGCTACGCCGACATGGCATAAGCAAATTACAACCTTTATTGCCAACTTATGGAACTAGAATGCAGGAAAAAAAATGCTAACGTGGCCTTTAACATCAATGATACTAAAGAGGATAGAGTTTGACAATATTCCTCTTTTTTTGGCTCTATGAGAACTAAAACAAAATGGTATTACCGTGGCCTTATTTCTTAAAATTAGTAACATGCTCAGTTAATCAGATATTAGATACCTTGAAAACAAACATTATAATTATTTTCTCCATCAATTCCCATTTAAAATAGTTGAGTAATGACTTTCAGATATTTTGGCAGCAAAGTATAATCTAAATAACAAAGTTAAATTAGCATCTAACGTAAATATAATATTATGTTATAATTTTTATATTATAAATATTTAAACACACTATCAGATTTAAACACACAATCCTACAAATGTAAAAATAGAGACATTCCATTTCTCTATATTTGAAAGACTAGTATGTATCATGTATTTTATAAGTGAAGTAGCATGTGACCAATAGGCGTATATATTTAATTATCTTTAATAAAAATTTAATTTAAATTTTGAGGATAAAAAAACATAAGGGAAAGAAAAAAGAAACACATTAAAATAATCAGTTAAATTTTTCAATCATAATTAATTAGCAACAAAATTAATCAATACTCCATGTCAATAACATAATAAATAAATAAATAATACCATAGTGTAGGTACCGAAAATAGGAACATGTGAAAGTTGAAATTTGGTGTCTTAACATTTAGACAATACCAAATAAACTACTTTAATTATTACTACGTTATTTAATAACTACTTATTAAATAATATTATTGTAAAAGCTACAATTTGATTATATATATAATCAAAATTATTATATTATTCTAAACAAACTAGTTGTAAGCTTGTATAGTGTGCATAAAGATATAGATAAAGGGAAAGCATACCTTTAATGCTAAATAGTATGATGAAATGGTACCACGTACATTTCCTGTAACAACTGTTAAAGTATCCTTGATACTATGTTTTGAGTATAGAGATAATAACGACAAGCTCTTATCAGCCCAATGCATGAAATAATTTATAATTAGGCAGTTTATTTAATATCACCCGTGATATATAGCTGATTAATAATTTTACTGCTACCAGTGATTTCTTTACTAGAAGACTATTAAGCTTCATAGATTAATAAAGGTTTTGAATGAAAAATAAAAGGCCATAATCTGAATTAATCTGTTCATTCTTAGAAAACAAAAAAAGGTACATGAACCTTACAATTCCACCATTTGTGTTTCTTCCCCCCTTCCAATCCTACATTGGATCTCATGACAACCTTGAGACATCTTACATGAAATTCGCACCATGTTTCAGAATATAATGCTTCAGCTGGAATAGCCATAAAATGTGATAATACCAAAGATTCCATATAATTACTAGAATAGCAATTTGAAGATCCCTCGTCAGGATACTTCGAATTCGAAGTGGAAAATCTCACATTTTCCAGATCAGCTCGTGGCTTTCTCCAAAACCCTTCCATCTCACTTCTCTCTCATTCGGCCAATTAGAGAATTTGGACCCATTCTCACAACCAATTTGAGACTTGGGAGGCTTCTCCTGTTCTCTTCCTATTGTTTTACCCAGTTCATCTTTATTCCTGCCGACATCAACATCATCGTCAATTACCCCTTTCTCACCAGTATCCTCTGGTTGGTTCTGAAACACCCCGCCATGTTATCTACTTTAGCATCAACATCTGAAGCGTTACTGCGATCAACTAAGCCTTTCTCCTAAGAACTTTCTAATTTACCAGAATCTCCTCCAAGTACAACCTTCCCCTCATCCGACAAGCTACCACTCACATAACCTTTATGCTTCGCTGCAAATTAAAAGCAAATGGAAACTAAAATTAGAAACTAAAACAATGCAACAAGATCAAGAGAAGAAAAGAGGGTACCTCGAAGAACGGCACCACAGCCACCACATTGATAGACAAAGTAATCAGCGAGTTCGAGAAGAAGATTTTGACACTTTGGGCAACGCACCAATCACAACTTGTTGGTTGAGTCCGACATGAAGAAACATTCGTTTGAAGGGAAAGGAGAGGAAAGGAAAGGGAGCGGCGGAGGCGGAGGCGAAGGAGGAAAGGAGCTTGGGGGGGAGAGGGAGGAAGAAGGAAGGGAGCTTGTGAAATAACTACTATCTTCCATTCAATTCCATAAATTATCACGAAATTCATCTCTCTCTATTCCTTTTAATACATGTTAAAATCAAAAGATAAAGATTAAACCAGCCTATAAGATTTAAAAGATAAATTCACTAGAAATTACCCTTACCTTTCGTTAAGTTATCATGTATTAGTCACGAGAGTGAACACTAAATAAAAACGATTGCAATATAAATATATACATGAAGAGTTGGGCTAGTACAAAAAAAGTACCTCCATTGAGCCATAAAAGAACGGGTTTTTGTTCTGGTTTGTGAGTGGCCTCGAAAAACCAATAGAACAGTGCTCTTCCTTGAGTTTCATTGACAGTGATATAACCACCATATTCTTGAACTTCACCGGAGGCTGCGTAGGTAATCAGTGCACTCTATCAACTTCTTGCTCTGCCAGTATCTCCTGGCTAAGGTAACTAGCTACTGAAGGCTTTGCCACACCTAACGCTTCTATGGTCAAACAAACAAAAAGCAGAAGATGAAGATTGAGAAAAACTGAACACAAAGCCATAACTGATATATATCTCCGGTGTAGGTGTGTTTGTGTAGGTGTGCGATATATATCCACGCATTGAATTGGCTAACGGCAAAACCAAATACGCCAAATACAGTGATTCAAAAAGCATTCAAATGCCTAAGCTGCGTCGTATTACAGTAAGTTGCAGATGTGATCATTACAATGCAGCAACATTAATATAGAGTTGCATGCTAAAAGAATCAAAATCAAAATCTGGTATATTTGCTCAGAAAAATTTCTAGCCTTGTAGGAGAATTTGTAGAAGATAGGAATGAGAAAACCCTAAGGTTTATACTGTAATTAATAACACAAGAGTCTCAAGATAGAGAATGAAGCTTCATTGTAAGAACTGTGGAAAGCACCTGTAGCGATGACGAGAGTGATGAGCAAAATGACGGCGACAACGACGAAGTCTATTTCGTTGAAGCCTTTGGGAAGAGACGGCACCGTGAGGCGCCATTTGGCGGAGGAGATTCCGATCTCTAGCGACCATGGCATTGGAAAGCATGCACCAAAGGTGACGCGGAGGTAGTTGAAGTCGCCGCCGGCGACGGGCATGTCGACTACAAACTTGGTGTAGCAGAAGGCGGAGTGGAGGGCACAGAAGCCGGCAATGGCAATTTAAATAAGAGTAAACACCAAATTCAAATTAAATAGTAGTAGTATCTTAAAATTTCATTAATTTATCTACACTATTCATCCATTTGTAAGCAAAAATCTTTTTTATTTTACCTACAATTTAGCTGTAGGTATAAGTTTTTATAAGGTTTTACCTACACTACATAGTTATAGGCAATTTTTTTTTATATTTTTCCAATATTTACCTATACTAAAAACTGCAATTATAAGTCTTTGAATTTAACCTACATTAAACAATGGTAGGTAATAAAGTATTTTTAAAGTTTACCTACACTAATTCATGTTTGTAGGTATAAGGCATTTTTCTTGTAGTGCCTATGGTGGTTCAAGGAATGTGTGCAACACTTTTCTCACTAAATATTTATTATTTATATTGAAATTCGGGTGAGACACTACAGATAAGTGTTTGTTTGAGTATGTATTACATTATTTCAAACATGGATCAGTAATTTTTAACCAAATTTAGGCCATTATTTGGAACCTATGGTTGTGTTTAGGGTCTTATCGGAAAACTGTATTTATTAAAAAAGACAAATATACTTTAAGTATAACATGCTACCAAGTTGACTCATCTTCCAAAAGTAAAGAACACAGTATAAGAAGATTTTTTATTCTTCTACCAAATTAAAAAATTTATTTCTTATTATATCGCAAATTACATTTCCTTCCTTTTTTTTCCTTCCAAACGTTTACCTTAAACTCAAAAAAATTAAAGTAGGAGATTTTTCTTAATTATTATATTTATTATCCTTTAGGCAAAAAATATAAAGTGATGTCTCTTTTGTTGAATTTGTACCTATTTGGCTAAAATTTGTAGCTTTCACCTTGACATGGCAAAGGTTAGAGCAATTATAGAATCCTAGGAAAAAGAGTGTGCCACATACTAGTAATTCAATGATTAACACTGAAGATCTTTTAACCATATACATATACTTTACTAATTAATGGTCTCAATTGTGATTTCTTTACTATCTGAATTTTTCTAGGTATATTTATAAGCCGATTTACTCCAATAAATATTCGGAAAAATTGAAATCCATGTTCATCGATTCATCACTTTTTTCTATAATTTAATTCCCACTATTTTAAATGTATAATTTTTTATCACATAAAAATTTAACATCAAAATGCTCATTTTGGATATGATATGGTCATGAGGAAAAGGATTTTTGTATTTTTCATAACATGGTATACATATATATTTACAAAATGTTGGCCTTTTCTTTTGGAAGATGCACTATTAGAATAGTTGAGGCAAAGGTTGTTGCTAGTTCAATTAGACAGAGAAAAGTGTGCTTTCTCATGTGTTTACTGTAGCATATATAATTGTCAAGTATTTTTTGTAGCCTCAGCCTATCATATTAGAACTAGTGTGAATCTCATAAATGTTGGTTAAAATGAAACTATGTTTAAGTCTGTTTGGAAGAGCAGCTATCATATTCGATTTCTTTGAATGTCATTGTTGACTTATTGAGATTAAGTACTTAATTGTTAAGCAATATCACCATAACATTTTCATGATGCGCCAGCTAAATGACTTGCTTCAAGGTGATTTTTCATAATTTGTATTTTGTCCTTATTTAAAACTTCAGTTTTAAAAAGTTTAAAAGAAATTTAGATGTTCAGAACCAATTCACTAAATCTAAATCAATTTGTTTGTGACCAAGTTGTTTAGGGTTGGGTTTCATAAAAAAGTAACATGAATCCAACCTACCTTCTCAAGGAGGAAGCTACAGGATTGAGCTAGCTATATAGGTACAAATTCAATAAAAGGGACAATATTTTTTTTGTGTGTGTGCGCATGTGAAGGGTAAAAAAAGTTGGCCAAATCAATGTTATCTTTTTTAGTTTTAAGTAATGGTTTCAAAGATAAAAAATTGAAGGTAAAGAAATTTTGAATTCCATCAGAATTAATTTTTTATTTGGTATAGATAAAAGATCTTCCTATACTATGTACTATTTAATTTTGGATGATGAGTCGATTTGGTAGTAGTTTTCATAAATTAGAAATTGAAGTAAAGGTTTTAAGAGTGATTTGATTTAGGCTTAGCCCACAAAATGTCAAAAACAGTCAACCAAAGTCAAAGTAAGGAGTTGTAAGTTGACCAATTTATGACAATTTTGTAAAAAGAAACAAGTTTAGTCAAAACCTTAGAAATTAGAGTTTTGAACACCAAATTAACTAATTAATTAGTGTAGGCCTAATATAAATAATTTAAATAGACAAAGACCTAATATAATTAATGTTTCTAATTATTAATTAGTTAACTAGAATTTAATTAACCTTAATTGTCTTAATTAAAGCTAACTAATAATGGATTACTCCCTCCGTCTCAAAATAAGCTAAACAGGTATTTTATTTTCAGGATCCTTGTGATGAAAGATGGTTAGTGTGTCTACATGGAAAAACAATTAACGTTAATTTAGCCTTAAAAGATTAAATTTGTACTTCTGATTTCGAGGATAGTGGGAACGAGAGGTCAACATTGTGTTAAGCATAGAGGTGGGTCTATGTCTTCGGTGGTGCATACAGGATATTAGGAAGGGAGGCGGATTCATGAAGGTGTACCATGGGTGAGTAACTTTGTGGATTTATTTTACTTTTGCATTTGTATGAACTCACTAAGGCTTGGTGCTATGGCACTTCTTCTGTCTATTGCCCATCCAATTATTAATATATTTGATCTTTTTTCTAAAAGCATTGAGGTGAGACATGGCAAGGTTCTAGGATTCAAAAAACTCATCTTTAATGGATTTAGGTGAGTTTTAACTATTAGAAATTGTAATTTAGGTTTTAAATAAAGATTGGTGATTTCACAAATCCCATGAAATTATATTTTAAAATTTCTAATAGATATGTTATCACTTAACTAACGATAGGAATCTAGAATAATTTTTTTAATATATCAGGAAACTAGACATCATCATTAATTCATTTATTGATTTTTTTTTCTACCATTAATATTTTAAGAATATAAGTAAAAAAAGTTGATTAATATTACATTAAAAAGCTAAAATGACAATTATTTTGAATTTTTTTTCTCTTACATGACAATTATAATGAAATAGGGAGGAGTAGAATATAATGAAAGATAGAAGATTAAAGTCTCTTGCAAGATGAATAATGAAACTTTAATTAATCCTAATGAAACAAATTTGGACCCAAAAACCTAATGGGCCAATGGGCTCGGCCCAAAACTCCAAGATGTAGGGTTACAATACAAGAAATGTAAACACTCTCCTTGGTCCTCATTCATGCGCAGCCACTTTTAGAGTTTTAGGAGAGATAAGAGAGCTTTTATCTCTTGCCTTGTATTCTCTCTCTAACTTCATGGTCATCCTACGTCAAGTTCTCACCTTTACAGCTCAAATCTTGTCCCTTGGACATCAAATTCAAGGAGGGAGCTCTAGCAGACAAGGGTTTTTCATCAATCCATTTTGTTCTGCATTTTCTTAAACTCTGGATGACTTCAAATCTCTGAAGGTATTGAGGGTTTCTATTTTCTTTAATGTCAATTTTGGTTTGGGAGGTTATCCTCCATGAGTATGGGCTCTTAGAGTCATTTTTATATTATTTGGTGTTGAAAGTTTGTGCACACATACCGTTTGATGAAAATAAAATTATTTTTTAAAAGTATACTCTTGGGGAATATGAATATATATAAAATACGTTATATTTCGATTAGAATTGAATTGCTATATGAACTTACAAATTGACCCTTCTGCTTAGTGTTGCATTTTAGAATTCGTGCATTATTTTCATAACTGGTATTGTAGTAGAGATGCTACTGAAATTTGGGGGATAACATTGCAAAATAGGCTTCATAAGCTTTAAAAGTTGGGGTCACTTATAATTTAAATCATTGATTTTCCGAGAAAACTAATGGAAATACGAGAGTGTGTAATGATTTTTGTTTTTTGTCTTGTATGAACATCCTTTGGTAAACTGAATATTTCTCTCTATATGATTTACTTTGGATTTTGAGTCATACCTTATCCAAAACTAGACATACATGACTTTTTATACTGGTAAAGTTTATAAAATTTTGTTATATGATAAGTTTAAGTTATGCAATAGTTTTATAAATACTCTATAGAAGAAAAAAATGTAAACTTGAGTTTTAATATAAATTTTTAATCAGATAAATATATTTATGTATAAATTTGGTTTGGGTTGGATTAGATTGAATTTTAAAATGAAATCCAAAATCTGATTTTATCCAAAACAAATGGGTTTAGTAAATTTTAATTTTTTCGACTTTTGGTTTATTTGATTTTCAGTTTTTTGTTTGATTTATTCATAAAGTTATTTGATAAAATCAGTTTATGAACATTCCTAAGAAAACCGATAAAGTAAAGACATCAAATGTACAATTAAGTCTATTAACTAGTAAAGTACGTCTTTGTTGACAAATCTACAGTGTTAAACATTCATAGATTAATATGTATGTATGTATGTATGTGTATATATATATATATATATACACGTCAAAGATTTATACTCTCTCTGCTCTCATATATAAGCAAAAATAATTACTTCCCATAGATTAAGAAAGTTAGTTGAAATCATTTAATTTTACTAATCTCAAGTAGAAAGTAAGGTTATTCTTAAAATGTCCTCCATTCAAACCTAATACCTTGAATAAAAATGACTCCATAAAAATTGAATTGCAATTAAATGAAGATTATTTTAGGAATGACATCAATAAATAGGGGTGAAATTAGTTAGATTTTCTTAATTTGAGTCCAAAAAAAAGGGGACTATTCATATAATGTGTATAATCTATGAAAGATGTCAAAATTAATGAAAGGTTGTATCCTTTCATGAAAATATGTGTCTATTCATATAAAGTGTATGTATGAATAGATGCAACTCATCATAAGAGGCATGAGAAGTGACTTTTCATGGAAAGCCATGAGAAGTGACTCTTGACTAAGGGTCATGAGATGTGAGTCTTCACCAAGGTTTAAGGGATGTATATCATTAAAAGGTTAAATATCTTCACTAAAAGGGATGAGATGATCTATTAATAAAACCAATCTAAATGAAGAAAAATACTACAAAACAAAAAAATAATAGGAGTCACCAGATTCTTTGTACACTATATTCCATCCAATATCTACATATATTGTTAGGTATGGGTATGTAGTAATTTTCCATGCAATGCCTTTGGTTTCAAAGAATGTAGCCACACAATCTAAAACTTCTTGATGCATTCTAAATTGCATAGCCACTCTTTATGTGATAGGTACTTTTGTGTAATACATTTGTGTGACAACTAGCATTGAAACTCTCATGCATATAGCAAAAAAAAAACTATTTTTATTTATCCAACATATTGAACATAAGCGTGCTAAGGAAAGTAGTCCCTAGCTGAGTCCAGGGCAAATCTCCTACACTCAATTTTCTAGGGATTTAGCCGGTGCCACCTACATAGCATAGGTTTTTCATGGTTGATCAACCTAGGGTGTGGTTGCAAATTTGAGAATCTCTCCCATAACCAAATATGAACCAAGTAGTGAAAGGGTGACCAAAGAATTACCTCTTATCATCAGCCATACTAACTATTGTTTTCTTCAATAGACCTAAATCATTTTATATGTTGGCTTAAAATATTGGTCACAAAGCCGATTATCTACATCAAGGAAAAAAACTTGCTCACCAAGCCATTGGGAGAGAAATCAATCTCTGCCAACCAAGTTGCAAGGAATGTTTCATGCTCCATTTCATTCCACTATCGACGAATATCCACCCTTGCTAATGTATAAACCCCATCCTTTTTATTCCTTGTAGTTTGTTTTCATATTGTATGAATCAATTTCTTCTCCACTTTTATCATTTCCTAACTTTGAAAAATAGATGCAACTCATCATAAAGAGGCATGAGAAGTGACTTTTCATCGAAAGCCATGAGAAGTGACTCTTGACTAAGGGTCATGAGATGTGAGTCTTCACCAAGGTTTAAGGGATGTATATCATTAAAAGGTTAAATATCTTCACTAAAAGGGATGAGATGATCTATTAATAAAACCAATCTAAATGAAGAAAAATACTACAAAACAAAAAAAATAATAGGAGTCACCAGATTCTTTGTACACTATATTCCATCCAATATCTACATATATTGTTAGGTATGGGTATGTAGTAATTTTTCCATGCAATGCCTTTGGTTTCAAAGAATGTAGCCACACAATCTAAAACTTCTTGATGCATTCTAAATTGCATAGCCACTCTTTATGTGATAGGTACTTTTGTGTAATACATTTGTGTGTCAACTAGCATTGAAACTCTCATGCATATAGCAAAAAAAAAAAACTATTTTTATTTATCCAACATATTGAACATAAGCGTGCTAAGGAAAGTAGTCCCTAGCTGAGTCCAAGGCAAATCTCCTACACTCAATTTTCTAGGGATTTAGCCGGTGCCACCTACATAGCATAGGTTTTTCATGGTTGATCAACCTAGGGTGTGGTTGCAAATTTGAGAATCTCTCCCATAACCAAATATGAACCAAGTAGTGAAAGGGTGACCAAAGAATTACCTCTTATCATCAGCCAAACTAACTATTGTTTTCTTCAATAGACCTAAATCATTTTATATGTTGGCTTAAAATATTGGTCACAAAGCCGATTATCTACATCAAGGAAAAAAAACTTGCTCACCAAGCCATTGGGAGAGAAATCAATCTCTGCGAACCAAGTTGCAAGGAATGTTTCATGCTCCATTTCATTCCCACTATCGACGAATATCCACCCTTGCGAATGTATAAACCCCATCCTTTTTATTCCTTGTAGTTTGTTTTCATATTGTATGAATCAATTTCTTCTCCACTTTTATCATTTCCTAACTTTGAAATGAGGTGAAGACGGGATCATGAACTATTGGACAATTCTCCGACACCATTACATCCTCCAAGGTGTTTTTTTTTTCTCACCTTAGGGTAACAAAAAGGTATTTGTCTCAGGACACCACTTCTCAACAACCCCAAAACACATGTTTTCATTTTTTACTATGAAGCACTTGGGTTGAAAACATGTGTTTTGGGTTGTTGAGAAGTTGTGTCCTTAGACAAATACCTTTTTGTGTTCCTAGGGTGAGAAAAATGTCACCTTGGAGGATGTGATGGTGTTGAGGGTTTTGCAACTGTTGGTGATCCTGTCTTTACCCCATTCCAAAGCTAGGAAATGATGAAGGTGGAGAAGAAATTGATACATAGAATAGGACAACAACAATCTCCAAGGAGTAAAAAGAGTGGGGTTTATATAAACATTAGCATGGATGGATTTTTGTCAATAGTGGGAGTGAAATTGAGCATGAAACATCCCTTGCAACTTGCTTGGCAATGATTGGCTTCTCTCCTAGTGGCTTGGTGAGAAAGTTTGTTTTCCTTATTGTAGTTCATCTTGCTGGAGAGAATCAACTTGTGACCAACAGTTTTATCCAACATATAAAATGATTTTGGTCTATCGAAGAAAACAATAGTTTAGTTGACTGGTAATGAAGAATTGGAATTGTAGTTAACTCTTTGGTCACCCATTTACTACTTGGTCCAAACTTGGGTGTCTTAGCAACCATAGCCTAGGCTGATTACCAATGAAGAACCTATGCTATTTAGGTGGAACAAGCTTAATCAATTGAAAATTGACGGTGTGAGATTTTCCCAGGACTCTACTAGGGGCAATTTTCCTTGGCACCCTTAATGATGTTCAATTTGTTGGTAAGTTTAGGTCTTTTAATCCAGAAAAGGAAACTTGGTTACCATGTGAGAGTAATTTGGATAAATGAAAATAGTTTTGGTTGTTATATGCATGAGTATTTCGATGCTTGTTTGCAACAATGTATTATAAAAAGTACCTACCACATAGAGAGTGGCTATGCAATTTGGAATGCATCAAGAAGTTTCAGATTGTGTGATTGCATTCTCTGGCACCAAAGCTATTGCATTGAAAAATTAATGCATACCCAAAATTACTTAAAAAAATTGCAAACAATATTACTTGGCAAAAAAGCAGTCTAAAGCTACTCTATCATCATGGACCTCATGTATCAAAAGCAAATACAAATGGTAATGATGCTGATGTTGCACCTGAATTTTCTCCTTTGAAAACTGTTCAATTTGGAAATCCTTCTCAAGACACTGTTGACCCAAGAGATGGAGGCTTCGGAGGAAGACTATGGAGATGGAAATGGGAAAAATGAATCAAGGCAATTTATTGAGGGGTTAATGGATCTTGAATAGAGAATCAATATACTATTGAACAAATTATTCTTATAAACCAAATCTTTAGCATTTGTTAATATGTTTTACTTATTTCTTATACTAGCAAAATTACATGAATGTTCAGCCTAAAAAGAAAATATGACATGATCTTGTAATTTTTAATGCCTTGGGTACATTAATGTCTTGGTTTCACATTTGTTATTTGTTATTTTGCCTTACTACAAGAAAAATGACCTATACCTATGGACAAAAACTGTCACTATAAATAAAAAAATCTGTAGGTAAATGTATAATAGACTTTGTCCTACGGACGTTTCTTCCGTCAACTTTGAGGAGACGTATAATGATGACTAAGTGTCTGTCACTATAGGTTTTAACTACTATGTACAGTGTGTAGGTAAAAGTCATTAACTTTTACTTACATCTCCTAACTGTAGGTAAATGTCTTTAATATGTACCTATCATCTTCAACTATAGGTAAATATGTTTAACATGAACACCTCTAATAAGAAGACAATTCTAGGGTGCCAATTTGAGAGCCTAACTAGAAAGGCTACGATCTGTTTGGTAACTAGGGATGCACCTTGGCATTGGAATCTGCCCTCCTCAACCTTGCCTTGCTATAACATGAGTGCCCAAGTACTATTTTTCCTTAAATTATTACTAGCTGGAAGTTTACCAATCATGATATACAGACACACTTTGCATAGAATCAATATTAGAGAATCTCATGCCAGAAGCATATCTTTTATTACATTAGAAAGCACAACTATACAAGAGAAACAGAGAAAATCCTAGCTAATGAACACCATAATAAGCCTTACCGTCACAAGCACATAAACAAGAATGTTTAAAGGTATTTACATGGCCTCGCATGTAAGCCTTACCGTCACAAGCACATAAACACATTACTCCATTAATGCATCACACGGTACTCTATTTGAAAATGGATCTTTTACTCTGTGCCTGCAAGGACTGTTGACCCTTGCACCTGATAGTTCATTGCATCAAATAGACAAAATATATCATAAGATATAAGTCTCAAAGTTCATAAATGGACAGAGCCACACGGTCAAAATAAGCAAACTAACCATTAGTGCAGAAACAAATATTCCAATAAATTACTATGTGTAGTGGAGCTTTCCAATTTTTGTACCTAACACTCGATTTTCTTGTTAACCAAGGCCAAAAAGACCACCTAAATGAGACTTGTCAACCACTTGACAACCTAACCAAACATGCTTAGAATATAATTTTGCTCTTAGGAACTTACAATGTTATTACCTCGGTGAAATTTAGTTGCAATTGGCAATCCTAGTTACGTAATGGATATTCAAGTCTAACTTCTTAAGCTCTAAGATTACCTTCAAAAGTGATATGAAGATTTAAGTTTAAATTAGTCTAACCCATTCATTTTGGACACTACACTTTCCGTTTAGTGAAATTTAGCTGTACGTGTTGGCTTTTTATGAACTCCTATTCTATTGTCTCTGACCTCACATTTTCCCTTTGTACCTAAAGCAGTCTCAACTTACATTAACCTTATATTACTATTGGGACTGATCACTGATTCTCTGTTCTAAATAGATGAAAAGAATATTCTGCAAAGAGAGCTGAGAGCAGCACCGATAATTATATTTAAACTCATGTCATCTCGTTGCCTTGAAGAATGCACCCCAGATATGCACTTGGAACAAATAGTTGCCAAAATGCTGAGGATTGTGATATGCTGGAACAAAAAGAAACTCACCTTGAGGGAAAGAAAGCAAGTGACTTGCCACAAAAACCTTTAAGCAATATAATTTACTTTACTTGTGATATGCTGGAACAAACAGAACATTGAATACAAACCAACAATAGCAGGGGAAGATATAATTTACTTTACTTGTTTGGTGAACAATATATAAAATTTGGTCAGGTGAGACAGCAATATAAATACTAAGTACCAACTAATACAATATCTATGCCTTTTTATATAGCTTTGCATTAAAAAGTAATAGAAAATAATATGTATATATACTAGGAGTATATTTTATTATTATTATTAAATCATAAATTATGATAAATATTAATTTTTTAATTTTAATAATAGATATTTTTAATAGGAAATAATAAATATTTAAAAGCTATATAAAAAGGGATTTTTAATGAATTGACAACTTAAAAAGAAGTGTAGGTTAAATTTATATATGCATTGATTTATCCTCCTCCATGATGTAAATGAAGTTCAATGAAACAATGCAACTATTTGTAATACTATTAATTAACAAATAATATTAAAATAAAAAATAAATATTTTTTATCAAAAAGTTACTTTGGGGTAGATTTAGAGGGGTAGGGTAGGCTTTCCAACTTTATAATATCACACATGTACATCTATTAAAGCTGGAATGCATGGGCCATCCCAACCGTTTCAATGTTGGAATGCAAAGATGATGAAGCTTCACTTTAAAATTTTACTCGGGACCAACATTTTATATTTTGATGCATAAATTCACCCTTATAAAAGTATTCACTCTTGAACAAGAGAATATTAGGAACTACTCACTCTCTTTCATGATAAGCTACATAACTTCTCCTATCTCAAGTATGTCACACTAATTTATTTTTAAGTTTTTTATTTCTCCCTATTGTTTAAATTTAGTCTATCTCAATTTAAATTTGAATTTTGAATTTTAAAATTTGATACATTATATCAATTTGATAGACATACAGATCATATGTATTTGTTTAAATAATTTGTTGACAATGTGGTCATAGCTAAAAAATTGCAGAGCGAAAAACATCTAACTAAATGCTTAGGTGTAACATAAATTGGAAAATCAAAATATGGATACTTACTAGGTATAGTTCAAAATCAGCAGCTGGCCCAATGTTCAGAGCCTCAGCTTTTGCCAGGTCATACTATTTAACACTTGTCAAGAACTCATTGATGCTCTCTCTTGTTTGAACAGAGGCAGCAATGTCAACCAAATAATCATAAACCTGCTAGATATACAGAACATTCATCTACCAATAAAACTTACAAATATTCCCATTTATTAGAAAAATCAAATCTAACCTTGTATTCAGACTGCGCTACTTTGGAAATAACTCTTGTTGGATCCTTTGAAGCTCCTTTAGCTCGTAAGAAATCAAGGACCTCAAAATTTGTGAGTGCACTAGCATTGCCCTCTAAGCTGTGACAAAGCTATTAAACATCAATCATATCCCAATATAAAAGAGAAAGGTTCAATTGAAATTAGTGTATTAATTTTGAAAACAAAGAAAAATGGTAGAAACAAACATTTTCATCTATAAGACACCAGAGTGAGAGAAAAGGCAGTTACAAAACAAGAGTGTCTCCTTTGCTTCTACAATAAAGCCAGCCCAGTACACAAACAGACAATTACAGAATGAAATTCCCAGTTTTCACAAAATATAACAAATCACACTGCTAATACAGCTTAAACACACATAATTGGGTTGGGGTGGACATCAAAAGCAAAAAAAATTGAGTTGGGTGTGTTTTCCCCTACAAAGAAAAATAGCAATGTTAAAAAATTAGAACAATACATTTAATTTGAGCAACCAAACAAGAATAAAATAGTGAAGACAAAAACTAGTTGTGAAGCTTGTGGCGGTTTGAATTGTGGGTCCAAAGAATCTTCTGGTTTAGCCTTGGAAAAACTGGAATCAACAATAGGCTTTGCATTGTTAGGCTGAGTTAATCCAGCCACTGCCTTCATTCATGTGATTATCAATGTTTACTCCTACTGCACTCACTTCCTAACCTTCTGGTTTGTGATTCTTGACATCAAGAAAAATTAAATGCTTGATTACAATCAGCATCCCTATAATTTAAGTGTGAAATAACTACTATCTTCCATTCATTTCCATAAATTATCATGAAATTCATCTCTCTCTATTCCTTTTAATACATGTTAAAATCAAAAGATAAAGACTAAACCAGCCTATAAGATTTAAAAGCTTAATTCACTAGAAATTACCCTTACCTTTCGTTAAGTTATCATGTATTAGTCATGAGAGTGAACACTAAATAAAAACGATTGCAATATAAATATATACATGAAGAGTTGGGTTATTAAAAAAAAGTACCTCCATTGAGCCATAAGAGAACGAGTTTTTGTTCTGGTTTGTGAGTGGCCTCGAAAAACCAATAGAACAGTGTTGTTCCTTGAGTTTCATTGGCAGTGATATAACCACCATATTGTTGAACTTCACCAAAGGCTGCGCAGGTAATCCATGCACTCTATCAGCTTCTTCCTCTGCCAGTATCTCCTGGCTAAGGTAACTAGCTACTGAAGGCTTTGCCACACCTAACGCTTCTATGGTCAAACAAACAAAAAGCAGAAGATGAAGATTAAGAAAAACTGAACACAAAGCCATAACTGATATATATCTCCGGTGTAGGTGTGTTTGTGTAGGTGTGCGATATATATCCACGCATTGAATTGGCTAACGGCCAAACCAAATACGCCAAATACAGTGATTCAAAAAGCATTCAAATGCCTAAGCTGCGCCGCATTTCAGTAAGTTGCAGATGTGATCATTACAATGCAGCAGCATTAATATAGAGTTGCATGCTAAAAGAATCAAAATGAAAATCTGGTATATATTGGCTTAGAAATATTTCTAGCCTTGTAGGAGAATTTGTAGAAGATAGGAATGAGAAAACCCTAAGGTTTATACTGTAATTAATAACACAAGAGTCTCAAGATAGAGAATGAAGCTTCATTGTAAGAACTGTGGAAAGCACCTGTAGCAGATGATGAGAGTCATGAGCAAAATGACGGCGACAGCAACGAAGTCTATTTCGTTGAAGCCTTTGGGAAGAGACGGCACCGTAAGGCGCCATTTGGTGGAGGAGATTCCGATTGTGGTGCCTAGGTACGTCGTCAAGCCTCTGGCGACGGTGACATTGGAAAGCACAGACCAAAGGTGACGTGGAGGTAGCTGAAGGCGCCGTCGGCAACAGGCATGTCGACGACAAACTCAGTGTAGCAGAAAGCGGAGAGGAGGGTGCAGAAGCCGGTAGTGGCAATTAAAATAAGAGTAAACACCAAATTCAAATTAAATACTAATAGTATCTTAAAATTTCATTAATTTATCTACACTATCCATCCATTTGTAAGTAAAAATCTTTTTTATTTTACCTACAATTTAGCTGTAGGGATAAGTTTTTATAAGGTTTTACCTACACTACATAGTTATAGGTAATTTTTTTTTATATTTTTCCAAGATTTACCTATACTAAAAACTGTAAGTATAAGTCGTTGAATTTAACCTACATTAAACAATGGTAGGTAATAAAGTATTTTTAAAGTTTACCTACACTAATTCATGTTTGTAGGTAAAGGTGTTTGTAGGTATAAGGCATTTTTCTTGTAGTGCCTATGGTGGTTCAAGGAATGTGTGCAACACTTTTTTCACTAAATATTTATTATTTATATTGAAATTCGGGTGAGACACTATAGATAAGTGTTTGTTTGAGTATGTATTACATTGTTTCAAACATGGATCAATAATTTTTAACCAAATTTAGGCCATTATTTGGAACCTATGGTTGTGTTTAGGGTCTTATTGGAAAACTGTATTTATTAAAAAAGACAAATATACTTTAAGCATAACATGCTACCAAGTTGACTCATCTTCCAAAAGTAAAGAACACAGTATAAGAAGATTTTTTATTCTTCTACCAAATTAAAAATTTATTTCTTATGTTATCAAAAATTACATTTCCTTCCTTTTTTTTCCTTCCAAGCGTTTACCTTAAACTCAAAAAATTAAAGTAGGATATTTTTCTTAATTATTATATTTATTATCCTTTAGGCACAAAATATAAAGTGATGTCTCTTTTATTGAATTTGTACCTATTTGGGTAAAATTTGTAGCTTTCACCTTGACATGGCAGAGGTTTGAGCAATTAAAGAATCCTAGGAAAAAGAGTGTGCCACATACTAGTAATTCAATGATTAACACTGAAGATCTTTTAACCATATACATATACTTTACTAATTAATAGTCTCAATTGTGATTTTGTTACTATCTGACTTTTCTAGGTATATTTATTAGCCGATTTACTCCAATAAATAGTCGGAAAATTGAAATCCAAGTTGTCGATCACCTCGGAAAAATTGAAGCAAAAGGCGTCTTTTCTTTTTGTTTTTCTTCTCTTGAATAAATGTGATGAGGACATGACCAAGAGCAAGGGCAAGGATCCACTTGAAGGACTTGGAGGACCTATGACAAGGCTAGAGCAAGGAAAGCCAAGGAAGCTCTTCAACAAGTGCTGTCCATACTGTTTGAATACAAGCCCAAGTTTCAAGGAGAAAAGTCCAAGGTTGTGAGTTGTATCATGGCCCAAATGGAGGAGGACTAAATGACACCACTTTGTCTCAATTTTTAGAGTGTTTAGTTTGTCTAAATAATGGCCCAATCCTTGTAAAGTTGGCTGACCAAAAATATGTTTTGGGTTAATCAATTAAAAGGGCTTTAGTTAGGTTTAGTTCAAGTTGTAATAAGGGCCCAATTGGCAACCTAGGCATCAGCCTTTTGGGAGACCAAATGGTGGCTGACTTGTTGGCTGTTGGGGGTGACTTTTGGTTGCCACAATTTCAGTTACACTCAGCCATTAAGTTTTTTTTAATTCCCTAGGTTAATGGCATTAAGTTATTTTAATTCTAGGTTAGTGGGTCATTACTAAAATCTGCTGTAAAGCTTCTATATAAGCTGAACCATTTTATCAATAAAGACAAGTTGAGTTTTATTCAGAAAATTAGAGTTTATCTCTTTTATCTTAGTGAGAGTGATTCTCCTAAATTCTTAAGTGATTCAAGAACACCCTGGCTGTATCAAAGGACTTTCACAACCTTTGTGTGTTGCCCTCGCTGGAAAGAGTGATTCTTTCCTTCCTATCATCTCCACCCTTGTTCTTTCAAACCACAATTCCAGAAAAT
Source organism: Glycine max (assembly GCF_000004515.6). Taxonomy (NCBI): domain Eukaryota; kingdom Viridiplantae; phylum Streptophyta; class Magnoliopsida; order Fabales; family Fabaceae; genus Glycine; species Glycine max. The sequence continues at coordinate 137,949 of NW_024464702.1, forward strand.
CCACCTCTGCCCAAAATTATCTCGTGACCATAACTCCCATTTTACACACTCAAATTAAGTGATTCTTGAGCCTAAATTGAATTTCAAAACGAGACCTTTCACCTCGTTTTGGAATCACCTCATTTGGAGCCCTGTAGCTTCCGTTATTGCCATTTCTATATTTCTGTCCAGCCACCACTTAACCTACGTTTTACCATCCCATTCATCCATTTTATGCCAGAAACCACCTTATTAAGACCCACGAAATTAACCACCTTATTTTCCATCCTTTCCTTAATCAATTTCCGCATTTTCCATCAAGGTTTAATCCTAGACGATCCTAAGTCAGCCCTTGTGCCATGAGGGTTCATATCAAAATGGTTGGAAGACAAGTTGAGAAACAAAAAAAGGCTCAGTAAGCAAAACATAGGATTGAAACAATTTTCTCTTCAAAATCAATCCAATCCAATTGATGTGTGAATCTCATAAATGTTGATTAAAATGAAACTGTGTTTAAGTCTGTCTGGAAGAGCAGCTCTCTGAAAAAAGTCTTGTCTTTTTCATGGAAACTTTTACATGACCGTTTGGCAACTAAAAAAAACCATGATTATGAAGGGCCAAGACATTTATAGTAGCCAAGATGAGGTTACTACTTCACCTTCCTCTAGTGAAAGTGAAGAAGCAAAAGGGGAAGAATCTAGTGAGGAAATTGACTCCCAAGAAGAAAGGAACCTTTTAATGGTCAAAAGGCTTCTAGGAGGCCGATCTTGTGACTTGGTAAATTGGATTGATGCTATTAAACATCACTTGTAATGTTGCTCTATTTTTTTTCTTCATCCCTGTTTTTGTGTGCTTTCGCATTCCTTTATAGTCGCATACAACTATTCAAAAAAATTTCCCCATTTCTATTTATAAGCGAATGAACATAGGAATGATATTGAATCATATTTCTGAGTTCGACCTAAGTTAATCCCGTGCTGCGGAATTTCCAAGTTTTACTTACTTTTGAACGATTCGAAAGTCATTTTCAATTATTTTTTTATCGACATCAATCGAGACTATTTTTGATCGGATGTCAGTTGGGGCAATTTTTTGGCAAACGCCGACTTGGACTTTCTTGGACGACATAGGCTGGTGATATTTTTTTGCTTGACATCGGTTAAAAAGTAGCACCTACTAATGTTGATGAGAAAAAGCTTGGCCTACGTCAGTTGAACAAACCCTCAGCTGCCATCAACAAAAAACAAACTTAGCTGATGTCAACATAAAAATAACAATGACTAACATTGACCGAAAACCTAGCCTATTTGAACAAAAAAATATCCATAAAATGGCTTTGGCAAAAACCCTTGCTTGATGTCGACCAAAAAACCAAGCATATGTCAGCTAAAAAATGGCCTTGGCATCGACCAAAAATAGCCTTGACCATTGTCGACCGAAAAACATCATCAACTGATAAGTTCTATCCTATTTTATTGTGTACTTTTTTACTCTTAATGTTTATTGTGCCCAGTCCAACCATTTGAATGATGTGAGAATAGACTGTGATTGGAAAGTCATGATTTTATTTGGAATTGAAATTGGATGGTTGATGTGTTATGACCTAGGATTTGTTTTAATATATTAATTTTATAAGAGGCTTGCTTTATATGTATCAAGATTTTATGATTTATCTTTCTAAGGATATGTGGTAAGTTGTAAAATTCAGAATATTTTTTCCAAGAAATTGGGGACAAGAAGAAATGATGTCTCCTTAACCATGAACTATGAAATTGGGATAGAACACCTCTTTTATTATATGAGATTGATGTTTTGGGTATTTCATGAGTCATAATGGTTTAAATAATATAAATTTTCTCAAACTCTATTTGAATCATATTTAATGAAAAATATAACTTTTTTATTTTTAGAGATTGTTTAATCTAGTCGATAAAAAATCAAGTTTTAATTTCAAATCAATCAAATGAAATTTTGTTCATTTAAATAGTGGATAAATTGAAAGTTCTAGGCATTGAGACAAGTTGTTGTGGTAACGATACTCTACATAGATTTTTAACTATTTGTATAGGTACACTTGCCTAGTGGTCAACTCCAACTTGTTCAAACTCATTCAAACCCATGAACCAAACCCATAGACCCATGGATGTGACATGTCTTTAAAATTACTATTGTTGTTTATATGTTTACATATTTTTTATATTTAAAAGTTCAAATACTGGTGATAACACATTCACTAACTTGTTCAGACTTCAAAGTCTTTCATGAGTTACTAAGTTCCCATTCTCTCTCTCACTCTCTACACTTTGCATCAGATTAAGGTTTCCAATTCTTTCTATTTCCCTCCACACATTGACTATAGGACATCCCCTCCATAACGTATTTCGATTTCTTCGAATGTCATTGTTGACTTATTGAGATTAAGTACTTAATTGTTAAGCAATATCACCATAACACTTTCATGATGCGCCAGCTAAGTGACTAGCTTCAAGGTGATTTTTCATAATTTGTAGTTTGTGCTTATTTAAAACCTCAGTTTTAAAAAGTTTAAAACAAATTTAGATGTTCAGAACCAATTCACTTAATCAAAATCAACTTGTTTGTGACCAAGATGTTTAGGGTTAGGTTTCATAAAAAAGTAACATGAATCCAACCTACCTTCTAAAGGAGGAAGCTACAGGATTGAGCCAGATATATAGGTACAAATTCAATAAAAGGGACAACATTTTTTTTTGTGTGTGTGCGTATGTGAAGGGTAAAAAAATTTGGCCAAATCTATGTTATCTTTTTTAGTTTTAAGTAAAGGTTTCATAGATAAAAAATTGAAGGTAAAGAAATTTTGAATTCCATCATAACTAATGTTTTATTTGGTATAGATAAAAGATCTTCTTATACTATTTACTATTTAATTTTGGATGATGAGTCGATTTGGTAGTAGGTTTCATAAATTAGAAATTGAAGTAAAGGTTTTAAGAGTGATTTGATTTAGGCTTAGCCCTCCAAATGTCAAAAACAGTCAACCAAAGTCAAAGTAAGGAGTTGTAAGTCGACCAATTTATGACAATTTTGTAAAAAGATACAAGTTTAGTCAAAACCTTATAAATTAGAGTTTTGAACACCAAATTAACTAATTAATTAGTGTAGGCCTAATATAATTAATTTAAATAGACAAAGACCTAATATAATTAATGTTTCTAATTATTAATTAGTTAACTAGAATTTAATTAACCTTAATTGTCTTAATTACAGCTAACTAATAATAGATTACTCCCTCCGTCTCGAAACAAGCTAAACAGGTATTTTATTTTCAAGATCCTTGTGATGAAAGATGGTTAGTGGTTCTACATGGAAAAACAATTAACGTTAATTTAGCCTAAAAAGATTAAATTTGTACTTCTGAGTTCGAGGATAGTGGGAAGCGTTTTGAAACTTTGAAAAAGGGGAACGAGAGGTCAACATTGTGTTAAGCATAGAGGTGGGTCTATGTCTTCGGTGGTGCATACAGGATATTTGGAAGGGAGGCAGATTCATGAAGGTGTACCATGGGTGAGGCACTTCTTGTGTCTATTGCCCATCCAATTATTAATATATTTGATCTTTTTTCTAAAAGCATTGAGGTGAGACACAACAAGGTTCTAGGATTCAAAAAACTCATCTTTAATTGATTTAGGTGAGTTTTAACTATTAGAAATTGTAATTTAGTTTATAAATATAGATTGGTGATTTCACAAATCCCATGAAATTATATTTTAAAATTTCTAATAGACACGTTATCACTTAACTAACGATAGGAATCTAGAATAATTTTTTAATATATCAGGAAACTAGAGGTCATCATTAATTCATTTATTGATTTTTTTTTGTTCACCATTAATATTTTAAGAATATAAGTAAAAAAAGTTGATTAATGTTACATTAAAAAGCTAAAATGACAATTATTTTGATTTTTTTTTCTCTTACATTACAATTATAATAGAATGGGAAGGAGTAGAATATAATGAAAGATAGAAGATTAAAGTCTCTTGCAAGATGAATAATGAAACTTTAATTAATCCAAATGAAACAAATTTGGACCCAAAATCCTAATGGGCCAATGGGGCTCGGCCCAAAACCCCAAGATGTAGGGTTACAATACAAGAAATGTAAACACTCTCCCTTGGTCTTCATTCATGCACGGCCACTTCTAGAGTTTTAGGAGAGATAAGAGAGCTTTTATCTCTTGCGTGGTGTTCTCTCTCTAACTTCATGGTCATCCTAGGTCACGTTCTCACCTTTACAACTCAAATCTTGTCCCTTGGACATCAAATTCAAGGAGGAAGCTCTAGCAGACAAGGGTTTTTCATCAATCCATTTTGTTTTGCATTTTCTTGAACTCTAGAAGACTTCAAATCTCTCAAGGTATTGAGAGGTTCTATTTTCTTTAATGTCTATTTTGGTTTGGGAGGTTATCCTCCATGAGTATGGGCTCTTAGATTTGGTTTGGGGGGATTAGATTGAATTTTAAAATGAAATCCAAAATCTGATTTTATTCAAAACAGATGGGTTTATTAAATTTTAATATGTTCGACTTTTGGTTTATTTGATTTTCAGTTTTTTGCTTGATTTATTCTTAAAGTTATATTATAAAATCAGTTTATGAACATTCCTAAGAAAACCGATAAAGTAAAGACATCAAATGTACAATTAAGTCTATTAACTAGTAAAGTACGTTTTTGTTGACAAATCTACAGTGTTAAACATTCATAGATTAATATGTATAGTACATTCTTTTGCCAATGATTCTTTAATGGACATTCTCTCCTACTTAATTTTTTCAGTTTAATGTAAAAGTTTATTTAGAAGGAAAATTAATTTTGAGTTGCATAAAAAATTCCTTGTTGCTTTTGGTAGGGATAAAAGATCTTCATATATTGTGCTATTTACTTTTGAATGATGAGTAGATATGGTTGCACATTATACATAAATTAGGTTAGTCCTTTTTAATGAATTTAATTACTTATATCGATATCTATATTATATTTATTAGGTTAGAGATATGTAGACACAAAATAACATAACACCATGACATAAACTTTTGCAGTTTCCAATTGAAATAACATAACACCAGAGAGAGTATTAATCTTTGATGTATATATATATATATATATATATATATATATATATATATACATCAAAGATTAATACTCTCTCTGGTCTCATATATACGCAAAAATAATTACTTCCCATAAATTAAGAAAGTTAGTTGAAATCATTTAATTTTGCTAATCTCAAGTAGAAAGTAAGGTTATTCTTAAAATGTCCTCCATTCAAACCTGATACTTTGTACACTATATTCCATCCAATATCTACATATATTGTTAGGGATGAGTCGAGCCTAATGGTTAGTGTTTTATATGCATACCTTGGAAAATTGCACTTTTCTTAATTTGGTTTTTGTTCTTTCTTGCAATATCATCACACTCAATTTATCAGGTATTTCTTTATTTTTGAAGTGGCGTCTACATATATTGTTAGGGATGAGTCACCAGATTCTTTGTACACTAAAAATAAAGGAGTCACCAGATTCTTTGTACACTATATTCCATCCAATATCTACATATATTGTTAGGGATGAGTCGAGCCTAATGGTTAGTGTTTTATATGCATACCATGGAAAATTGCACTTTTCTTAATTTGGTTTTTGTTCTTTCTTGCATTATCATCACACTCAATTTAACAGGTATTTCTTTATTTTTGAAGTGGTGTCTCCAATCATCACACCTTGAAAAAGGTATGTATGTCTTCAACACCCCAATCCCAACCAATAGGGAAGATGAGATCATTGCTAAAGCCCGTTAGAAGACAAGTATGATGGTTATATTTGAATGGGACACATCTTAAAAGATACGTGTGTGACACTTTTTTTTAAACTACGTGATGGGAACAAATAAGAAATTTCTTGTCAATTACTTTTATAATTATCGGATGATTGATAGTAGGCCTTTTATGAAACAAGTGCATAAATTGAATGTATGCTTAATATCTACGAACAAACACAATATGGATGTAGATGAAAGTTAATGATTCTATCTTGAATCATTGACAAAGTTCCTTCCTTATGGAATGACTTTAAAAAGTTTGAAACATCTAAAAGATCAAACCGATTTCTCTTGAACAATCGAGGTAGTAAAATGATACCAAAGGTACATATGTTCAACAAATGGTGTGAGTAATGGAGGAAGGTACATTGAAAAAGTTCTCTAAGAGTAGGAAGTGGGATTTTGTTATTCATGTAGTTTCACGTGCAGCCATAGTAAAAATGCATTTACGACTTCATTAAATATTGGATTGAGTTGGAATTTTGTGAGCCAATTCAGGATACATAATTCTTAAATCTAAATCTTTGGTTTGTTTATTGGTTGCTTGTGGTGAGAGATATTTAGTTTGTACTATCAACAATTTTTTATACTTTCATCTTCTTGATTCTCTATTTGTATGTTTGTTGTTGTTTTAGTTGTTTAACCAATACTCACTTTTATCTAAAACCATGTGATTTTCAGAATCATGGGATTTGGTTGTTTTGTTAAAAAAGGTGAGAGATATTTTGTTCATTAAGTTGTATGATTAATTGATGAACGTGATTTGTGCACTAACTTGAGTATGTTTAATCTAAAACCATTTGGTTCATATATATTTTTAAAATGGTGGGTGATTATGTGAAATTTTCAAAATTATTTAAAGATTGTATCATTTCATGAGATTTTGTGTTCACTTATATGAAGTGAAAGTATGAATAGATGCACAACAAACATGAGATGTGACTCTTCACCAAGAGTCATGACATGTGACTCTTACCAAGGCCTTGAATGCAGAAAATCACCGGATTCTTTGTAACCATGCCCCTTCCATTCTTCCCTTATGCACATAGAGAAATAAGGAAACTATCATCGCTAGTTGTTTTCTTTGGTTTTCCTTAACTTTTGTTGAGTCATCACCTCCAATTTCAACTAACATAATAGATAAATTTTGCTCGTGCATGTGTGCACGCATACCATGTCGAAGCATAGGTTGATGTCGTAAGATATTATAAAAATACATACCTTTCATACACAAACAAACATATTGCTAAATCCTACAAGATCATATTGTAGTTTGATTTTGTGAACATTCATGTCATTTAATTATGCTAGTATCAGAAATAAGTAAAACATATTAACAAATGGTAAAGATTTGGTTTATAAGCTAATAATTTGTTCAACAATGACAAAATTTTGTTATATTTAATTTCTAAGTCAATGTATCTAGTCTATTGATTCTCTTTTCAAGATCCAATACTCCTCCAATAAACTGCCTTGATTCATTTATCTCATTTCCATCTTTATAATCTTCCTCCAAAGCCTCCATCAGTGGTTCAACGGTGTCTTGGGAAGGATTTCCAAATAAAATAGATTTCAAAGGAGAAAATTCAGGTGGAAACACCAGCATCATTGCGTAGACTGCTCTTTCACCGAGTAATATTCTTTGCAAAATCACGATGATGATACAGTATTGACTGCTTCCACCATCCTGCATAACGCGTGGTGACATCTCCCTCAAAAAATCCAAACAGGAAAATAGAAATTCCCGTTAGATATGGGTATGTAGTAATTTTTCCATGCAATGCCTTTGGTTCCAAAGAATGTAGCCACACAATCTAAAACTTCTTGATGCATTCTAAATTGCATTGCCACTCTTTATGTGATAGGTACTTTTGCGTAATACATTTGTGTGACAACTAGCATTGAAACTCTCATGCATATAGCAAAAAAAAAAACTATTTTTATGTTGGCTTAAAATATTGGTCGCAAAGCTGATTATCTACATCAAGGAAAGCAAACTTGCTCACCAAGCCATTGGGAGAGAAATCAATCTCTGCCAACCAAGTTGCATGGAATGTTTCATGCTCCATTTCATTCCCATTATCGATGAATATCAACCCTTGCTAATGTATAAACCCCATCCTTTTTATGCCTTGTAGTTTGTTTTCCTATTGTATGTATCAATTTCTTCTCCACATTTATCATTTCATGGCTTCAAAATGGGGTGAAGACGGGATCATGAACTATTGGAAAATTCTCCAACACCATCACATCCTCCAAGGTGTTTTTTTTTCTTACCTTAGGGTAACAAAAAGGTATTTGTCTCAGGACACCACTTCTCAACAACCCCAAAAAACATGTTTTCATTTTTTACTATGAAGCACTTGGGTTGAAAACATGTGTTTTGGGTTGTTGAGAAGTTGTGTCCTTAGACAAATACCTTTTTGTGCTCCTAGGGTGAGAAAAATGTCACCTTGGAGGATGTGATGGTGTTGGAGGGTTTTGCAACTGTTGGTGATCCTGTCTTGACCCCATTTCAAAGCTAGGAAATGATGAAAATGGAGAAGAAATTGATACATAGAACAGGACAACAGCAATCTCCAAGGAGTAAAAAGAGTAGGGACAACAACAATCTCCAAGGAGTAAAAAGAGTGGGGTTTATATAAACATTAGCATGGATGGATTTTTGTCAATAGTGGGAGTGAAATTGAGCATGAAACATCCCTTGCAACTTGCTTGGCGATGATTGGCTTCTCTCCTAGTGGCTTGGTGAGAAAGTTTGTTTTCTTTATTGTTGTTCATCTTGCTGGTGAGAATCAGCTTTGTGACCAACAGTTTTATCCAACATATAAAATGATTTTGGTATATCGAAGAAAACAATAGTTTATTTGACTGGTAATGAAAAATTGGAATTGTAGTTAACTCTTTGGTCACCCTTTTACTACTTGATCCAAACTTGGGTGTGTGAGAGATTAACAAATTAGCAACCATAGCCTAGGCTGATTACCAATGAAGAATCTATGCTATTGAGGTGGAACAAGCTTAATCAATTGAAAATTGACGGTGTGAGATTTTCCCTGGACTCTACTAGGGGCAATTTTCCTTGGCATCCTTAATCATGTTCAAATTGTTGGTAAGTTTAGGTCTTTTAATCCAAAAAAGGAAACTTGGTTACCATGTGAGAGTAATTTGGATAAATGAAAATAGTTTTGGTTGTTATATGCATGAGTATTTCGATGCTTGTTTGCAACAATGTATTATAAAAAAGTACCTACCACATAGAGAGTGGCTATGCAATTTGGAATGCATCAAGAAGTTTCAGATTGTGTGATTGCATTCTCTGACACCAAAGCTATTGCATTGAAAAATAACTGCATACCCAAAACTACTTTAAAAAATTGCAAACAATATTACTTGGCAAAAAAGCATTCTAAAGCTACTTTGCCATCATGGACCTCATGTATCAAAAGCAAGTACAAATGGTAATGATGCTGATATTGCACCTGAATTTTCTCCTTTGAAAACTGTTCAATTTAGAAATCCTTCTCAAGACACTGTTGACCCAAGAGACGGAGGCTTTGGAGGAAGACTATGGAGATGGAAATGGGAAAAATGAATCAAGGCAATTTATTGAGGGGTTAATGGATTTTGAATAAAGAATCAATAGACTGGAGACAGTGACTAAGAAATTATAAAGATAGCAAAATTTGGTCACTATTGAACAAATTATTCTTATAAAGCCTAAAAATAAAATATGACACGATCTTGTAATTTTTAATGCCTTGGGTACATTAATGCCTTGGTTTCACATTTGTTATTTGTTATTTTGCCTTACTAAAAGAAAAATGACCTATACCTACGGACAAAAACTATCACTATAAATAAAAAAATCCGTAGGTAAATGTATGATAGACTTTGTCCTACGGACGTTTCTTCCGTCAACTTTGAGGAGGCGTATAATGACGACTAATTGTCTGTCACTATAGGTTTTAACTACTATGTATAGTGTGTAAGTAAAAGTATTTAACTTTTACTTACATCTCCTAACTTTAGGTAAATGTCTTTAATATGTACCTATCTTCTTCAACTGTAGGTAAATATGTTTAACATGAACACCTCTAATAAGAAGACAATTCTAGGGTGCCAATTTGAGAGCCTAACTAGAAAGGCTATGACCTGTTTGGTAACTAGGGATGCACCTTGGCATTGGAAACAGAGAAACAGAGAAAATCCTAGCTAATGAACACCATAATAAACTTTACTACCAGTCGCACTCTTCTCATAGTTATCATTAAAAGTATTTACATGGCCTCGCATGTAAGCCTTACCGTCACAAGCACATAAACACATTACTCCATTAATGCATCACACGGTACTCTATTTGAAAATGGATCTTTTACTCTGTGCCTACAAGGACTGCTGACCCTTCCACCTGATAGTTCATCACATCTAATAGACAAAATATATCATAAGATATAAGTCTCAAAGTTCATAAATGGGGAGAGTCACACGGTCAAAATAAGCAAACTAACCATGAATGCAGAAACAAATATTCAAATAAATAATACCACTATTATGTGTAGTGGAGCTTTCCAATTTTTGTACCTAACACTCGATTTTCTTGTTAACCAAGGCCAAAAAGACCACCTAAACAAGACTTGTCAACCACTTGAGAGCCTAACCGAACTTGCTTAGATTATAATTTTGCTCTTAGGAACTTACAATGTTATTACCTCGGTGAAATTTAGTTGCAACTGGCAATCCTAGTTACGTAATGGATATTCAACTCTAACTTCTTAAGCTCTAAGATTACCTTCAAAAGTGATATGAAGATTTAAGTTTAAATTAGTCTAACCCATTCATTTTGGACACTACATTTTCCGTTTAGTGAAATTTAGCTGTATGTGTTGGCTTTTTGTGAACTCCTATTCTATTGTCTTTGACCTCACATTTTCCCTTTGTACTTGATGCAGTCTCAATTGACATTAACCTTATATTACTATTGGGACTGATCACTGATTCTCTGTTCTAAACAGATGAAAAGAATATTCTACAAAGAGAACTGAGAGCAGCACCGATAATTATATTTAAACTCATGTCATCTTGTTACCTTGAAGAATGCACCCCAGATTTGCTCTTCCTTGGCAGGTACTGCAGTAATCTTATTCTTTGGATTCTCATAGCATCTCAATCATCCAACTGCTGTAGAGTAGAAACATCCAGTCCAATTTACAAAATAACAATGTCAATAGTGACGGGATACTTACAATCATGGGAGCAAAAAGAAAAAGAACATAGACAACGTCAATGTAAAAATCCTCATATTATGAATTATCATCATCTTGAAGGGCAGGGAGGAAATGATCCAATCTGGGATCACATGGAACAAATAGTTTCCAAAATGCTGAGGATTGTGATATGCAGGAACAAAAATAAACTCACCTCGAGGGAAAGAAGCAAGTGACTTGCCACAAAAACCTTTAAGCAATATAGTTTACTTTATACTTGTGATATGTTGGAACAAATAGAACATTGAATACAAACCAACAATAGCATGGGAAGATATAATTTACTTTACTTGTTTGGTGAACAATATATAAAATTTGGTCAAGTGAGACAACAATATAAATACTAAGTACCAACTAATACAATATCTATGCCTTTTTATATAGCTTTGCATTAAAAAAAAGTAATAGAAAATAATATGTATATGATGGAAGCTTGCTTGTGGGGCTTCTATGGAGGCTGGATCTTTGAGCTTCAATGAGGTCCTTTAATAGTGATTTTCCATCATGGAGATGCAGCAGAAGACAAAGGAGAAGAGGTGAGAGGAGGCGCCATCCACTAGGGAGTAAGCCATGGAAGAAGGAGCTTCACCACCAAGATGAGCCTTGGATAAGAAGCTTGGAAGGATGCTTCAATGGAGGAAAAGAAAGAGGAAGAGAAAGAGAGAGGGGGGAGCACGAAATTGAAGGAATAAAAGAGGGAGAGAAGTGGAACTTTGAATATGTCTCACAAGACTCTCATTCATCAAAGTTACAACAAGTGTTACACATGCTTCTATTTATAGACTAGGTAGCTTCCTTGAGAAGCTTTCTTGAGAAAACTTCCTTGAGAAGCTTCTTTGAGAAAACTTCCTTGAGAAGCTAGAGCTTAGCTACACACACCCCTGTCATAACTAAGCTCACCTCCTTGAGAAGCTTCCTTAAGAAGATTCCTAAAGATGCTTAAGCTTAGCTACACATACCTCTCTAATAGCTAAGCTCACCTCCTTGAGATGAGAAGCTAGAGCTTAGCTACACACTCCCTATAATAGCTAAGCTCACCCCTATGACAAAAAATATGAAAATACAAAAAAAAAGTCCTTACTACAAAGACTACTCAAAATGCCCGAAATACAAGGCTAAAACCCTATACTACTAGAATGGCCAAAATACAAGGCCTACGAAGGAAATACCTATTCTAATATTTGCAAAGATAAGCGGGCTCATACTTAGCCCATGGGCTCGAAATCTACCGTAAGGCTCATGAGAACCCTAGGGCCTTCCCTTGGATCTCTAGCCCAATCTACTTGGAGTTTTCTACCCAATGCCCTTGCGGGGTAGGATTGCATCATTCCCTCCACCTTGGAAAGGATTTGACCTCAAATCCCGAGGTTCTTCATACTCTGGGCTTCTTCCCTCAACACCTGTAAAAAGAACAAAAATATATGTATTAGTGGTGTTTGGTATGTTGAAGGTAAGGTCTGAAAACCCATTTCCTAGGCATCTTCCATAAAAGAACATGGTTTCTCACCAACTCAATGAGTGGTGCTACAAGTATAGAAAAATATGGGACAAACCTTTTGTAAAAGTTTGTTAAGTCATGGAAGCCCCAAATTTTTCTTATACTTGGTGGAGTGGGCCACTCAGGAATGACCTATATTCTCTTAGGGTTCATGGGAACCCCTTGATCACTATTTGAAAAATTAAGAAAAGTAACGCAATAAAACATACCTTTTTCTGTATTTTCATATTGATTATTCCTACCAAAAAGTATGACAAACCTAAGGTGTCCCATATGAGTACCTAAGTTTGTATTGAAACTAAAAATAAGAACAAACCTACCTAATGGGTCCCTATGTACACAAATCATGAAGATGTTGGGTGCATGAGTGATTTTACAAAAGAGTGTTGCACCACTCAAAACATTCATCATACCACCTATTTTAGGGACTTGGTGCCTATTAATACCTATTTTAGGCACCAACAAAGAACAAGGATTTAAGCTCTTGCGAACCAAACCCTCATCCAACAACTTCTTTACTTGAGGAATAAACTCAAGCCCAAGAGGTGTGGCAATGCTAGCAAGTGCCTTTTTACAAAAGAGAAAATGTGGAGGTTGTCTAAGAGGGAAAGTTTCTTTAATGTTTGTCTTTATTGTAAAATGAGTTTCCTTCTTAGCTAAACTCTTGGAGGAGACACTTACCTCCTTACACTTCTCTTTAACCACTAATGGTTGTCCTTCTTCTTGGGGGTAGATTTCTTCACTAGATTCTTCCCCTTTTGCTTTTTCACTTTCACTAGAGGAAGGTGAAGTAGTAGCCTCATCTTGGCTTCTATAAATGTCTTGGCCCCTCATAATCATGGTTTTTGTGGTGGGGCATTGAGAAGTAATGTGTACTCTTCCAAGACATTTAAAGCACTTTATAGAGCTAGGTTTCTCTTGCATACTAGCCTTAGGGGCTTGCTTTTCTATTGTCTTCCCCTTATCATCTTTGGGCTTAGAAGGTGTCACCCCTAAGATGCCTTGACCTTGGTCTTTCTTTGGATAAGAGTCAGAGCTATAAGATTTTGAAGTAGACTTGTTTTTAAGTTGTTGCTCTACCCTTATTTCCCAATCTAAGTTAGCCTCTACATTGTCCTTCCCATGGAAGTATGAGAGGTTAATGTTAGCCTCTTGAGGCTTTCTTTCCTTTTCTCTTCTATGGGAGTGAGGTCTAAGATGTGAGCTATGCCTTCCTTCGTAATAGTCACAAAGTTCTTCACTTAGGCTCTTGCAAGAGTTATGACTACTATAGGAGGCATGTTTTTCTCTTTTCATTTCTTTTATTATTTTTCTTCTTTCTTCTTCTCTTATTTTCTTTCTTTCATCTTGACTTATTTCTTCCACTCTTTTTTTTTCCTTTTTCTTTTCTCTCTTGTTTTTCTTTCCATAGCTTAAGGGAACTCAACTCATCTAAGATTCTAGATAAAGGGTCTTTATGACTAGTACCCTCGTCATTAACACTAGATGAATGATGACTCATGTTGGTTCCTAAGTTGTGGTTCTTTCTTGTTGGAGGTTTGAAAACAAAAAGGTAAAAGAAACTATGGTTGAAACTAGCCAAAATAAACACTAAAAGAGGTGTGAAAGATAAGGTAAAAAAAAACTAATTGGTAAAAGGAAAGCTATCTAGGTGGTTTGACAATGGAAGGTAAAGGATATGAGCTATGAAAGTAAGCAAGAAATGTAAACTAGGCGAATCCTAAGAGTGTTTGGATGACCACATTCAAGGTTCCCAACAAAACACTCACTATCCTAAGGAAAAATTGCCTAAAATTATTACACACAAATGGAAGTTTGGTAACCTATTGGAGGCTCCCAACACACTTCCAATGAAAGGCCTTTTTGTTACAAAACTTGAAAGCAATGAAAGTAAGTAAATTGCAAATTACAAAATTACAAAACGGTCCTCAATTTTGGTGGTTGTTCTCTCTTTGGTGATTCACTCAATTTGGAGTGCTTCTTAGTCCAATAGCTCTTAAGGTGGTTGGTGTTGGACCTTGTGGCCTCAATAATCTTAAGAGGGATAGGCTTAGAATACAGAAGAAACAACAACAATCAATTTAACAATGTTCTTTAAACATGCAAGACACAATTGATTGCAACAAAATAAATAAGATAAGGGAAGAGAGAATGCAAACACAGTTTTATACTGGTTCGGCCACAACCCGTGCCTACGTCCAGTACTCAAGCAACCCACTTGAGATTTTCACTATCTTTGTAAAATCCTTTACAAAGTCTGAACCACACAGGGACAACCCATCCCTTGTGTTCAGATGCTTTACAACAAGAGACTCACAGTCTCTTAACCAATCTCATTGAATAAGAAGAATGAAAGAAGAATTCTCTCTTCAAGAGAAGAATATTACAATGAAGATCATGTAAGAATCCTTATAGATTTTGCAAGTGTTTGATCAAGGATTTCTTGAGAGAGCATTTGACAATGAAGTTCTTTTGGAATCTCTCTCATTGTCTTTTGAGAGGATAAGACATTTTTGGACCAAAAATACTCTCTGTCTAAAATTCGTGCCCAAGTCACCTATTTATAGGCCTTTGATGACCATTCACAAATCTAATGAAAAGATGTGACTGTTGGCAGATTTTCTGAAAACTTTCCACTGGTAATCGATTACAATGTTTGTGTAATCGATTACACAGTTATAATTTGAAGGGTTATGACTTTTGAATTTGAATTTCCAAAGTTTCGTTGCTGGTAATCGATTACAGACATATGGTAATCGATTACATGTTGAAAATTCAAATTCAAAACCTTTTTCAACAGCTATTTCTCAACCCTGTCTTCTGGTAATCGATTACACTTCCTGGTAATCGATTACCAGAGCCTTGCATGTCTTGAAAGCACTTTGTTTTAAGGCAAGGCTTGGTCTTTAGTGAATCTTGAAACAAGGCTTTGTTTGTTGAAGCAATCTTGAATTATTCTTGAAGCAAATGCTTATCATTTGAAGCAGCCTTGTTAGATTCTTCTTTGACATCATCAAAATCATGTATACATGCATTCACAGTTGGCACCTTTCTTCTTGACTCAAATTCTTCAAGGATGGCACCAATCCTCCTTCCAATTCCCTATATGGCAACCCACAAACAAGGAAACAAAGAGACAAGCAATAACCAAAGAAAAAAAAAATGAAATGAAAGCTAAACCAATGGATTTTTAACAAGACAATTTTTCAAGGATTATTCAACAATTAAAGCAATGAAAAGGACATAGAAGCAAGCTAGGACTCAAAGAGAAACTTAGAATGGCTCTAGAGTAGAGTAAAAAAAACTAAAAAAAAAAACTCAAAAAACCTTTAGCTTTGGCACTTGTCTTCACACTAATTTTCAATTGAAATTTTGGAACTAAGATTGGTATAACATAGGCACCAATTATAGAATAAATTTTGAGCCAAAACAACAAGCACACTTCTCTTTCATTTTTTTTTCCTGGATACTGATTTTCCTGCCAACTTATGTGATTTTTCGTATTTTTTTCCTTTTATCCAAATCACTTGGTTCTTTTTTTATAACTTTTTTCCATATGTTTAGCAAATTCAGTAAAAATTTCAGCTCAAAATTCGAAGTAACCAATTCTCAGTAATTTTTACAAGTTTGTATGTCCAAGCTGCCAGCACCAGTGATTTTTTTAAGCATGGTATATTGATTGCCTTGGGCTTGCTTTCAGCCTTCCTATGTATGTTGAACTCACTAGGATTTTTTAACACAGTTTTAGGAGTTCAATATTCACTTAGGATCAACATTTCAGCCAGCAATTCAATCACCAAAACTCAAATTCACAATAGACACAATCATAAGGAAACCTAAAAGTTCAAGAAAAGGTTCACAATCAAAGACTCTCTAAGAATTTTGCATGAACATGTTAAGGACTAATTAACATGAAAGATTTTACTCAAATCAAATAATAGGCTAAAGAATTTCATACACTCATGAACAAATCAGTTAGACAAAGAAACAAGAAAATAAAATTCAGCACAACATAAGAAATCTTATGTGACAAGTTTCATGACTAGACATGACTTCTATGACAAAACTACAATAGGTGAACAAGTCACTCTAGATTTTTGAGGTTTTCTTCTACTTTAATATTTTTGTAAGAATTTTATGGTTTAGGTTTCAGCCACAAAAAATAACAAGACAAAACTCAAAGGAACCCAAACTCAACACAATTCATGGTTCAAGAACAAGAACAAGAAATTTGAAGCATAGAAAATCAAATCTAGCTTCTATAGCAAGTTTAATCGGTGGAAACTCTAAAGAATCATGTTTAAAACATTTATCACAAGACATGTGAGGAGATACATGGAGAAAAAAATGAAGAAACAACAATGGAAGAGAAGGTAAAGCAAAAAAATTAATGGAGGTTTAAAGAGCACCTACTTGAAGCTCTTGTGCTCTGATACCACTTGATGGAAGCTTGCTTGTGGGGCTTCTATGGAGGCTGGATCTGTGAGCTTCAATGAGGTCCTTTAATGGTGATTTTCCACCATGGAGATGCAGCAGAAGACAAAGGAGAAGAGGTGAGAGGAGGCGTCATCCACTAGGGAGTAAGCCATGGAAGAAGGAGTTTCACCACCAAGATGAGCCTTGGATAAGAAGCTTGGAAGGATGCTTCAATGGAGGAAAAGAAAGAGGAAGAGAAAGAGAGAGGGGGGGAGTACGAAATTGAAGGAATAAAAGAGGGAGAGAAGTGGAACTTTGAAGTATGTCTCACAAGACTCTCATTCATCAAAGTTACAACAAGTGTTACACATGCTTCTATTTATAGACTAGGTAGCTTCCTTGAGAACTTTCTTGAGAAAACTTCCTTGAGAAGCTTCTTTGAGAAAACTTCCTTGAGAAGCTAGAGCTTAGCTACACACACCCCTGTCATAACTAAGCTCACCTCCTTGAGAAGCTTCCTTAAGAAGATTCCTAAAGATGCTTGAGCTTAGCTACACATACCTCTCTAATAGCTAAGCTCACCTCCTTGAGATGAGAAGCCAGAGCTTAGCTACACACCCCCTATAATAGCTAAGCTCACCCCTATGACAAAAAACATGAAAATACAAAAAAAAGTCCTTACTACAAAGACTACTCAAAATGCCCCGAAATACATGGCTAAAACCCTATACTACTAGAATGGCCAAAATACAAGGCCTACGAAGGAAATACCTATTCTAATATTTGCAAAGATAAGCGGGCTCATACTTAGCCCATGGGCTCGAAATCTACCCTAAGGCTCATGAGAACCCTAGGGCCTTCCCTTGGATCTCTAGCCCAATCTACTTGGAGTTTTGTACCCAATGCCCTTGCGGGGTAGGATTGCATCAGTATATATACTGGGAGTATATTTTATTATTATTATTAAATCATAAATTATGATACATATTAATTTTTTAATTTTAATAATAGATATTTTTAATAGGAAATAATAAATATTTTAGAAGCAATATAAAAAGGAATTTTTAATTAATTGACAACTTAAAAAGAAGTGTAGGTTAAATTTATATATCCATTGCTTTTATCCTCCTCCATGATGTAAATCAAGTTCAATGAAACAATGCAACTATTGGTAATACTATTAATTAACAAATGATATTAAAATAAAAAATAAATATTTTTATTAAAGAGTTACTTTGGGGTAGATTTAGAGGGTAGTGTAGGCTTTCCAACTTTATAATATCATACATGTACATCTATTAAAGTTGGAATGCATGGGCCAGCCCAACCGTTTCAATGTTGGAATGCAAAGATGATGAAGCTTCACTTTAAAATTTTATTCGGGACCAACATGTTATATTTTGATGCATAAATTCACCCTTATAAAAGTATTCACTCTTGAACAAGAGAATATTAGGAACTACTCACTCTCTTTCATGATAAGCTATATAACTTCTCCTGTATCAAGTATGTCACACTAATTTATTTTTAAGTTTTTTATTTCTCCCTATTGTTTAAATTTAGTCTATCTCAATTTAAATTTGAATTTTGAATTTTAAAATTTGATACATTATATCAATTTGATAGACATACGGATCACATGTATTTATTTAAATAATTTGTTCACAATGTGGTCATAGCTAAAAAATTGCAGAGCTAAAAACTTCTAACTAAATGCTTAGGTGTAACATAAATTGGAAAATCAAAATATTGATACTTACTGGGTATAGTTCAAAATCAGTAGCTGACCCAATGTTTAATATGTTCAGAGCCTCAGCTTTTGCCAGGTCGTACTATTTAACACTTGTTAAGAACTCATTGATGCTCTCTCTTGTTTGAACAGAGGTAGCAGTGTCAACCAAATAATCATAAACCTGCTAGATATACAGAACATTCATCTACCAATAAAACTTACAAGTATTCCCATTTATTAGAAAAATCAAATCTAACCTTGTATTCAGACTGCGCTACTTTGGCAATAACTCTTGTTGGATCCTTTGAAGCTCCTTTAGCTCGTAAGAAATCAAGGACCTCAAAATTTGTCAGTTCACCAGCATTGCCCTCTAAGCTGTGACAAAGCTATTAAACATCAATGATATCCCAATATAAAAGAGAAAGGTTCAATTGAAATTGGTGTATTAATTTTGAAAACAAACAAAAATGGTAGAAACATACATTTTCATCTGTAAGACACCAGAGTGAGAGAAAAGGCCATTACAAAACAAGAGAGTGTCTCCTTTGCTTCTGCAATAAAGCAAGCCCAGTACACAAACAGACAATTACAGAATGAAATTCCCAGTTTTCACAAAATATAACAAATCACACTGCTAATACAGCTTAAACACACATAATTGGGTTGGGGTGGACATCAAAAGCAAAAAAAGTTGAGTTGGGTGTGTTTTCCCCTACAAAGAAAAATAGCAATGTTAAAAAATTAGATCAATACATTTAATTTGAGCAACCAAACATGAATAAAATAGTGAAGACAAAAACAAGTTGTGAAGCTTCTGGCGGTTTGAATTGAGAGTCCAAAGAATCTTCTGGTTTAGCCTTGGAAAAACTGGAATCAGCAATAGGCTTTGCATTGTTAGGCTGAGTTAATCCAGCCACTGCCTTCATTCATGTGATTATGAATGTTTACTCCTGCTGCACTCACTTCCTGACCTTCTGGTTTGTGATTCTTGACATCAAGAAAAATTAAATGCTTGACTTTAATCAGCATCCCTATCTTCCATTTATTTCCATAAATTATCAAGAAATTCATCTCTCTCTATTCCTTTTAATACATGTTAAAATCAAAAGATAAAGACTAAACTAGCCCATAAGATTTAAAAGCTAAATTCACTAGAAATTACCCTTACCTTTCGTTAAGTTATCATGTATTAGTCATGAGAGTGAACACTAAAGAAAAACGATTGCAATATAAATCTATACATGAAGAGCTGGGTTATTAAAAAAAAGTACCTCCATTGAGCCATAAGAGAACGGGTTTTTGTTCTGGTTTGTGAGTGGCCTCGAAAAACCAATAGAGCAGTGCTCTTCCTTGAGTTTCATAGACAGTGATATAACCACCATATTGTGGAACTTGACCGGAGGCTGCGCAGGTAATCTATGCACTCTATCAGCTTTTTGCTCTGCTAGTATCTCCTGGCTAAGGTAACTAGCTACTGAAGGCTTTGCCACACCTAATGCTTCTATGGTCAAACAAACAAAAAGCAGAAGATGAAGATTGAGAAAAACTGAACACAAAGCCATAACTGATATATATCTCCGGTGTAGGTGTTTTTGTGTAGGTGTGCGATATATATCCATGCATTGAATTTGCTAACGGCCAAACCAAATATGTGACACCCTCTACCCCTCACATATATATTAATAAAGGAATAAAAATTCAAATATTAATTAAAAGTATTTTTAAAACATTTTTAAATACAAGCTTTTCAAATGGGTAAAAGGCTCACATTCACTTTCTTCTACATCATATTCAAACTTGTCCAAATAAATAATAAAGTCATCTCGACTCAAAGAAAGTCATATAAGTCTCATACAATTAATATAGAACCTATATCCTAATGTCACATCCTATCAGAGCGTGGTGTTCCCGTGTCCTCTAGCATGAGGTTCTTCATAGTCATCCACCTATTCATCTGCTCCCCGAACACAAAGTTCAAGATCATCACAGGATCCAAACACAAACAGCAAACCGGGAGTGAGTTATCACATTGCTAACTACTAGAGAGAAACAACACAACATATAGTAGCCAAATACAATTTACTTAGCATATCTCACATTATTTCATCACTTTGTCATTCATCAATCACATCTTTCAATCATCAATTATTATACACAGGAATCACACACTCCGATCAAGACATAATAACACATCAATTTCATAATAAACAATTAGCAAGCGTATGCGACAGTTATGCTAAGACTCAAGCCTATATGCAATGTGGTACCATGTCAGTGAAAAACCACCCTGGGACGCTTAGGAGTACATAACAAGACACACCACACAAGGGGTTTGTCAGGTCACTCTCACTAAGTAAGATCATAGGGAGACCAGTCAGGGTCACGATGTTTTGCGAGAATGCTCCAACCATATGAGATCAGCATAGGCTTAAAGGAGCACTCAAACCCGATGACCCCCAAGGCCTACACTCCGAAGAGTCCGTCAGGGCTTCTCCCTCTTGATTCAGGTGCAACCCCTAAAATAATTTTTTTTTTGCATGCAGACACTGCTCATGAATTATACAATACCCACGACCTTACACTCGTGTTTTAAACACGTTCAACACAATTGCGCTACGATTTAACATTGGTTCCTAAATAGGAAACCTACATTTTCTCTTTAACACTGCGCATCAACGCTTTTCTCAAGATAACACTGGTCGGGTTATTGTACAATTCATAGCTTACAACACAAGTAATTTCACATCAAGTGTTAAATACACACTTATCCACAACTAAAACTCATTCACAATTTCACATCTCATAGTGTCACAATCCACCATCACATGTTTACACGTATCTCACAAATTAACACATGTTCAACTTTACACTTATACTCAATCTCAATAACAATATTATAATCTCAAAGCAACATGTTATTCCACAATTCATCACATACTCACAATTTGAATCATCATTTCATATCCTCAATATAACAATTTATACAAAAGACTATCACAACATGAGGACTAAAACCCCTCAAATAATATTACACAATTATATCAAAATCATAGGTCGAAATATACAAATATCAAGAGCATAATTTATCAAGCAATTTTCATTAGGACATCAATATTTTATTTATAATCATAAAGGAAAAATTGAAATTTAATAAACATCCCAAAATAAAACCCAAATTTAGTTCTCTAAGGATCCCTACACATGTTCATTCTAACCCCCAATTGCGATAAACTCATCCCTTACCTCTGAGCGGACTCACGTGTCTTCAGCAGCGATAGTAACATCTCTAACGGTTCCCTGAGATTCCTTCAGTTATTCTTCCGACTGCTCCGATAGAGTTCCCAAACGTCAGAGAGACGGAGAAGGGATTGAAAACCTCCACTTGTACTGTCTTCATGCGATTCATTTTTCTCCCTCCAAGAATATTATCTCCAAAATCCCAACGGTGGAAGTGTGCACAATTGAATTTTGAACAGCATATCCAAATTTCATGAAAATCCAACGGTTAACGAAACCGAGATCGTAGTTTTACCGAGACAGTTTTGGGTTTCTGCGGGAAATTAAAATGCTACAATGCGAAGGGTTTTCCTCTACGCTCAGATATGATTTTGAAATTCCCAACGGTGAGAGTGTTCGGCATTTGGTTGCGAACGTGGTACTCAAATTTCACGACGATCCAACGGTGAACGAGTCCGAGATCGTCATTTTTCTGAGACAGATTTGGTGGGCTGCGGAAAAAAGAAAGGGTTTTGAGAGGAGAAGAGGAAAAACGGAAATGAGGTAAAAAAGAAGCACCTGACTTAACATAACTATTTATACCTAGGGACTCAGCCTATTATTTGCTCTATATTTATTTATTTATTTATTTTATAAAAACAAACTCTATTTTATTTTCTATCAAACAAATAAATGAAATACCCTTTTTATTTTCTCTCAAATCATTATTTTAATTAATAATTATATCTCCTTATTTATTTATTTATAAAATCTCATCATTTTTCTAAAACTTTATTTATTTATAAATAACAATCCTTTTTAATCTAGATTACAAAAATTGGGATGTTACAAAATACGCCAAATACAGTGATTCAAAAAGCATTCAAATGCCTAAGCTGCGCCGCATTTCAGTAAGTTGCAGATGTGATCATTACAATGCAGCAGCATTAATATAGAGTTGCATGCTAAAAGAATCAAAATCAAAATCTGGTATATATTTGCTCAGAAAAATTTCTAGCCTTGTAGGAGAATTTGTAGAAGATAGGAATGAGAAATCCCTAAGGTTTATACTGTAATTAATAACACAAGAGTCTCAAGATAGAGAATGAAGCTTCATTGTAAGAACTATGGAAAGCACCTGTAGCAGATGACGAGAGTGATGAGCGAAATGACGGCGACAATGACGAAGTCTATTTCGTTGAAGCCTTTGGGAAGACACGGCACCGTGAGGCGCCATTTGGTGGAGGAGATTCCGATTGTGGTGCCTAGGTACGCCGTCAAGCCTCTGGCGACGGTGACATTGGAAAGCATGGACCAAAGGTGACGCGGAGGTAGCTGAAGGCGCCGCCGGCGACGGGCATGTTGACGACAAACTCAGTGTAGTAGAAGGCGGAGAGGAGGGTGCAAAAGCCGACAATGGCAATTAAAATAAGAGTAAACACCAAATTCAAATTAAACACTAATAGTATCTTAAAATTTCATTAATTTATCCACACTATCCATCCATTTGTAAGTAAAAATCTTTTTTATTTTACGTACAATTTAGCAGTAGGAATAAGTTTTTATAAGGTTTTACCTACACTACATAGTTATAGGTAAAAAAAAATTTATATATTTTTTCCAAGATTTACCTATACTAAAAACTGTAAGTATAAGTCTTTGAATTTAACCTACATTAAACAATGGTAGGTAATAAAGTATTTTTAAAGTTTACCTACACTAATTCATGTTTATAGGTAAAGGTGTTTGTAGGTATAAGGCATTTTTCTTGTAGTGCCTATGGTGGTTCAAGGAATGTGTGCAACACTTTTTTCGCTAACTATCACTACTAAAAAAAAGGCTTTCTACATCGCCCTATTAACATTGGTTAACGAAAGCGCGGTGGCATTTTTGTAATTAAATGGAGTTACTTAACATCGATTATAGCAAAACCGATGTTAACTACTTGATGTTAACATCGGTTATTTAAAAAACCGATGTTAACATGATGGTTAGATGAATATGGTAACATCGGTTTGTTAAAAAACCGATGTAATGTATTTGATGTTAACATCGGTTTTTACAAAATCGATGTTAACTATATTCAGTTAACATCGGTTATCCATAAAAAACCGATGTTGTTATGTTTATAAGTTAAAAATTGGGATTTCACAAGCCGCGCGCGCTCGAAAACCTTGCCCTGCCTCTTCTCTTTGTCACCGTGAAATCACTCTTCTCTTTCTCCTCCCGCCTGAAAACTGCCGGAAACCGCTCCCTCGACAACCACATTGTCCTTGCTCAAACCCACAAAACCCCTACACTGCCGGAAAACCCACATTCTCCTCGCTTGAACCCACAGAACCCCCTACACTGTTCTTGGAAGTCTGGCTCAAAGAAAACCCAACATACACTGTTGCTACTAGGGTGCTGAAACAGTCGTGGGTGCTCAAAGCTCAAAGCTTTCTCCGCGAGGTACGTAGGTCAACTTCGTCTATGCTAAGTTTCCATGGGTGTTCATGTTTTATTTATGATAATAATAATAATAATACGTCTTTAGTTGCAGTATTGCTGATTGAGGTACGAGGAAAGCTTAAAGTTTAATGTCATTTTGTTAGATCTCACTGCCATTGTCACTATTAGGGTTCGAGGTAAGCTTGATCTCTTTTTCATTTGTAGTTTACTTAGGAAACATGTTGAAGTTTGTCTCTGTTAAATCTATAGACTGCTTGGAGCACCAATAGAGATTACTAGTGATAAATCTTTAGGGAAATTTGTAACATAGAATCAATTATATGTAGGACTAGGGTCAGATATAGTCATAAACAAATTGTCTTTTGGTTCTTTGGTAGTAGATCACTGCTTTTGGAATGTTTTTTTTTTTGTCAGCAAAAATAATATATATTGATATATGAGGGAGTACCAGAGGTACCATAAATGCAAGAGTATGTAAGTAAGGCTGGTAAATCCTCATATCAGGCTGAATACAAACTGATAGGAGCTTACTAGCCTACTAAAAAGTGGCAAAAATTACAAAAACCACAGCTGGTGTTACCCTAGTTTACAAAAAACCAGCTGGTAGATTGCTAGACCAATAGTTGAAATGCATTGTAAAATTTTTCTCCATTGTTCTGAACCATGTCCATGCCAAAAACAGTGCATCTTCCAGCAAGTTACTGCCATTGAATGGAGCATTCGTGAAAATAATCTTATTTCTATGCTGCCAAATAGACCAATTTAGAGCTACCCACCAACACTTCCACCTATTGTATTTCTTCCCACCTTTCATCCCATTGTTGTGCTGCAGAAAATGGAGCCTTGGATTTATAGGATAGGCCCCCGAGGTGCCTATCCATGATAGGGATTCCCACCAAAATGTTGTGTTTTGCTGCAGTCAAAGAAAAGATGAGATGCAGTTTCCTCCTTAATACTGCAGAAAGGACACAGGCTGTCATTTATATCAATTTGCCTTTTTCGCATATTAGACTTAGTCGGTAATCTATCTCTAATTAACCTCCCAGCAAAAATTGATGCTTTAGCTGGGATCTTTAGCTTCCATAAGTCCTTGAATATATCATCCATGTTTCCCTCCTCTGAGTTCTCTTGCAGCAGAATGTAGGCACTCCTAGAAGAATAGTATCCATTGGATTCAGGTTTCCATACCCAGCTGTCTGCTGCATGTTGTTGGAGTGCAGTGTGAGATATATCTTCCAAAAAACCTACAGTCGAGGCTACCTCATTGTCAAATAGGGGCCTTCTCCAAGAAAGGTTCCATTCCCATGCTGAATCTGTGAAGCTCCCCATTTGCAGAATTAATTTTTGTTGCTGGCGGGATATCTGAAATAGCCTAGGGTATTTCTGCATTAGTGGTTGACCAATTCCAGTCCATTAATCCTCCCAGAAATGAATTTTATCCCCACAGCCCACCCTCCATACTGTTCACTGTTGAAGTACATTATTGAATTGTTGGTCATGGGTCACCGCCATCAAATCCTGCCACCACACTGACTCATTGTTGACCCTTTTAGCATCCACCAGTGATCTCACCCACCATACTTAGAAGCCAATATTCTGGCCCACAGCTCCTTGCTTTGGTGAAACAAATCCCATCTCCACTTCTCGAGAAGAACTTTGTTGAAGGTCCTTATGTCTTTTATACCCAGGCCCCCTTTTTGTTTTGGGAGGTAGATAGTTTCCCATTTGGTCCACGCTATTTTCCTTTGCTCTGACCCTCCTCCCCATAAAAAGCTGCGCTGGATTCCAATGAGATTATCTGCTACTTTTCTGGGCAACCTGAAAAAAGATAGAAAATAAATGGGGATCAATGATAGGGTGGACTGAATAAGGGTCACTCTCCCCCAAAGGATAAATGGTGTTGTTTCCATCTAGCTAGCTTCCTCTCCCCCCAAAGGATAAACTGCTTTTGGAATGCATTTGGTTTCTTTGCTTGTGCAAGCATTTCAACCACTTCCCTGATGGTTGGTCTCTCCACACTTTGCTCCTGAACACATAGCATGGCCACAAAGTATATCTGCTTTGCTTCATCTAAGGGAATGTGACATAGCCTCTCATCAAATGATACAAAATTAATTTTAATTAACTTTGAAGAAACATAAAAGAAAAAAGTTAAATAATTTAGTTGAGCCAGTTCAAGAGCCCATGATCAGAGTATGAGTATGCTCAAATTCAACTTTGCCAGCCAAACATTCAAGTTCGAATTCAATAGAATTGATCTTTGAATTAAGCCAAGCTAAGTTAGTGAGTTTTCACTAAGGCAAGCAAAGCCATATTGTCAATGGTATTGTTTCCCAACCCTTCTTGCTTGCTACTTCAGATAATAAAATATAAGTTGATACTGCAGACACATATTTGCTAACTACTAGAAATAGAAAAAAAAAACAATAATTTCAGTTAACATCTTATAAAAGACTCTAAAACATTTAAATCTGAAACTCACACCATAATTTGGCGACATCCAGTGTCACATCACAGAATTTACCAGATAACTAAACTAAAAAACTTTTAAGAAATGCTCAGAGAAATCTATCCTTCTCTTTTAAAAGTTCAGAAGTTTCCTTGTTGCCATTGATATTAGGTAATGGAAAAGAATAGGAACCAACACTAACTTGCTCTTGAAGAGTTGAATAAATATCCAAGATCGTGTCTAGAAGAAATTTATCAGGAACAAATAATTTAAAAGCCTATATATGTAAGTCAAAATATCAGAACAATTAATAAATATTTAGAGAAGAAAAATATTTACCTCTGAACCTAAAGGATATCAAATTACCTGACAACATCTAGATACACTAGCAATGCTCGATAATGCAAATGTTCTATCATGGAACTCTAAGGAAAAACCTTTCTTTGTATTAAGCTTTAGTTGATTGCCTGCTATGGTAGGAATAACAAGTATTCCATCATCCTGTGGGACAATTAAAACCAGGAGATAATAGGGTGGTATTGAAGCATACAGTGGACTTGCCAAAATAAATTATTTTAGCCACTTTCATTATAAGAATCAGTGTACATTGTTACACCAGACTAATTGCTTATCTATTTTCCAGTCTTCCAATAATCTAATCTAATTTCTAACAACGTTCATTGACTTAAAATAACCTATATATGAAACAAGAGTAAGAACAGACTAATACCTTTAATAGACTATGCAAAAAAAAAAAATTCAAAACAAGTATATTGCTCATTATGTAGAGGAGTCTATTTTAAGCAAAGGACACACGTTATTACAATATAAATGTAACACCACCTTATGGCACCTGAACAATTTCTTTCTCATTAGTGGATGACGAAATCTAAGGATATTTATGAACCTCAGCCATCCAATACAAATGCATGAAACTCTTGAGCATTTTATAGAATTGAAAATTAGCTTTTGCTTTGTAGTTACCATCAGTTGCAGATTTTTCACAGCTAGTTGCCACGGTTATTAAACACACATTTGGTTTATGCTTATCCAACATAAATTTCCATGTGTTTAGTTTATAACTTTTTTTGGAGTACTCCAGTTATTGATACCCAGATTGGTATTATTATGTTTTTTTTTTTATTTTTAATTCATTTACAGAACCGCCAATCCTTACTCATACGACTTCATTCTCTTTCATAATAAATTTTTAATAGAAAAGCTTGCAGAGCAAGGTAATATATTATAATAAATGAAATGATAAAAAGTTTGAAAAGAATACCCTTGTAATGAAAGCATAACTGAAGAAAGAGTTTTCAATATAGATGTTTCATTTTGTTGGTGGGTTGATTGCTGATGAAGCCTTAGACTGGGCGCCCTAGAGTCAATATACTGACAAAGATTCAAATGCTTTGGAGCCTGATCTGCAAAACCAAAATGACTAAAACACTTCATAATTTACCCAAATTTTCTCCTCTTTTGGTGATTCAGTCGAGAGATCAACTTTTTCTTATGGAAAACTAGTATCTACTAAATCTGAAGACTGGCTTGATGAGCTTGAACACATTGTTATTATGTTGAACTTAGTTCATATATGCAACCAATTTTAGATATGTTGATAAGGTAGTTCTATCAATGCAATTGACATATTTTACACAACCAAAACAACTCCTAGATTGCCCTTGCGGCTATGAGAAGTGATAACTAATGATGCATCTTTCTAAGTAGAAGAATGGAGAAAGCTTTCCCTTCTCAACCTGGTTTCTCTTGCCCCTAAACTTCTTATGTTCAGTGTCACTGAAGATTAGTTTATTGTTGAAGATTGATTCATGCTTGCTGAAATCAATTTCTTACACTGAGAATGCTTTAAGAAATAGTTTCCTCAATCCTGTGCCAATTGCCAATAGCTTTGAGCTCCTCATAATTAGATTTAGTGTTGTTCACGGTAGCTCCTTTGATGTAAATAGAATTTAGAACACACACAGAGCTAGAATTAGCTCCTGCCCTCTGAAATAATCTTTAAACTTAGACATGTTTGTTTTGACTAATGCACTTGATAAGAAAAATCAGGATTAGATAAAAATACTACTCAAGTAGATTAGTTGGGCTATACGCATTTCATATCCATTGTTTGTTAAATAGCAGCCATGGTGCTATAGCATAGTGGGTTTCCCGCTAAACACCATTTTA
Source organism: Glycine max (assembly GCF_000004515.6). NCBI lineage: Eukaryota > Viridiplantae > Streptophyta > Magnoliopsida > Fabales > Fabaceae > Glycine > Glycine max. The sequence goes on from NW_024464702.1 coordinate 167,002, forward strand.
TGGCTATGACTTTTTTATTTTCTGATGGCATCTAGTTTTTTTTTTTTTTTTGCACAGCAAAAATCTGGTCCAGTTCCTGTACCCACTGATGAGGTTTCCTTAGTGGGGCAGACACTTCACACCTTCCTTTCTTGGCTGACACATCTGGTCAAGTCTTTATCACAGCAGGTACTTATTGTCCTTACTATATGTTTCTTCTTTTTAAATTAATTCATTAAGCGTGCCTCAAATTAGGCTATTTAACTTTGTTTCATGAACAGGTAGTTGTGTCTCCTGCAAAACCACCTCCAAAGCTCGATGATCCGCTTTATCTGATGACATTGACCATCCCAGAGCTTTTCTCGAGGCCTTATCAGGTTAGATGGGATGCCACTGTGTTCGGGGTCTTTAATCCAGATTTCCCCCTCTACATAAAGCACGAAGACCTCTCCGAAATCGCACACGGTGGTCAATGTCTCAGCATATCAGTGTTACAGTTGTGGATTTTGTAAGTCATTTTATATTACTTTTAATTACCTAAGTTATTGCTTTCAATTCATAAATATTTAACTTTGACTTAACATAAAACAGGCATCTCACTGAAACATGTATGCGAGCGGGGAATTCTGATATCTATGGATTCCTCGAGCCACAGTCCATTTAGAGGTCTGGGCAATCGCAGTTTGAGTCTGAAAGTTACATAAAGACATGGATGCAGAGTTCAAAACGCGATGTCTATCTTGGAGCCTACCTAAATGGGTAAGTCACAAAATAACTGAATTTAATTAATGTTTACTAATGTACTAACCCATATTAGTCTCCACTGCAGCAGACACTGGCAGATGGTGGTAATCCTGCCCAAGGAACACCTAGTTGTCTGGTTTTGTTCATTACATAATAGGCCATACAACTACCTTAAGGGGATTATTAATAGGTTAGTGTTCTTTTAAATACATTTGCATTGAAATACCTCAACGTACAACACCAGTTTTTAATTGTTACTCATCTGGAACAGTGCTTTAAAAGGTCTTGATGATGCTCCACAGCCTAAATCAAAGGCTCCTGCTAGGTGGATTGTCGTCAAGGTACGTCATTTACATAAAACTTCCACTTATATATATTTCTTTATGTGTTTGTACACTAGTTGTTTAATTAATATCCAAATTTCATTATGTATTTAGTGTAATAGACAAAAAGGAAGTACTGAGTGCAGCTACTATGTGATGCACTGGATGTCCATCATCATTTTAGGAACTTTTAGGAATAATTGGGAAGCGGTAAGTTTATTTCAAACAAAATCGATTTATTTATAATTTGTATTACATTATTAACTTATTATGATTTATTTCATCATGCAGTATTTTAACGATCCTAGACCATTGGAGCCAGAGAGATTAAAGGCATTGCGGATCCAGTGGGCACAGTTTTATCTCCGAGTTAGAGATCAGGCCTAGGATTTAGGGACATTATCTTTAGCTTAGTTCACTTTGGTTTAACATTTTTGACATTTTCTATGTAATATGAACATTGAATTCATTTGATGATTGTTCTTTATGATAAATCAATTATTTGATGTTTATTATCATTAAAACTGCTTGAAAGCATAATAAAATGTTTATTTGCTGTGAATTGGGCTTGAAATTGCATTTGACAGGTACAACTTTGAGTTTACTGTAAAAACAGAAAGTATATATATAAAAAATACTTGAAAACAACATCTGTTATTAACAAAAACCGATGTTAATATGGTAAGCAACATCGGTTATTTACAAAAACCGATGTCGACATGAACCTTAACATCAGTCATACACAAAACTGATGTTAACTTTTGTACATTAACATCGGTTATTCATACATAACCGATGTTACCGTTTCTATATTAACATCGGTTATTTATACATAACCGATGTAAATGTACATAAGTTAACATCGGCTATCTATGAATAACCGATGTTAATGTACAAATGTTAACATCGGTTATCTATAAATAACTTATGTTAAAGTTGTACACTAACATCGGTTTTCTATGAATAGCCGATGTTATATACAAAGACGTACAACAAATAAGTATATGCATCATCAATGTTGACATCGGTTTTCTACTGAAACCGATGTTAATATATGACATTAACATCGGTTCTTCTAGAGAACCGATGTTAATATATAACATTAACATCGGTTTTACTACAAAACCGATGTCAACTTTCGTCATGCATACACTTTTTTTGTTGTAGTTCTTTGTGTTTAACATCTGTTATTTAGAAAACTAATGTTATCATATTTATGTTAACATTGGTTTTTGAAAACCGATGTTAACGATGATACATTCAACATCGTCACTTTCAACATCGGTTTTAGAGCTGATGTAGAATGCCCTAAATAACCGATGTTGAAAGTGTAATTTCTAATAGTGTATTTATTATTTATATTGAAATTCGGCTGAGACACTATATATAAGTGTTTGTTTGAGTATGCATTACATTGTTTCAAACATGGATCAATAATTTTTAACCAAATTTAGGCCATTATTTGGAACCTATGGTTGTGTTTAGGGTCTTATTGGAAAACTGTATTTATTAAAGAACCTATGGTTGTGTTTAGGGTCTTATTGGGAAACTGTATTTATTAAAGAAGACAAATATACTTTAAGTATAACATGATACCAAGTTGACTCATCTTCCAAAAGTAAATAACACAGTATAAGAAGATTTTTTATTCTTCTACCAAATTAAAAAATTTATTTCTTATGTTATCGAAAATTACATTTCCTTCCTTTTTTTCCTTCCAAACGTTTACCTTAAACTCAAAAAAATTAAAGTAGGAGATTTTTCTTAATTATTATATTTATTATCCTTTATGCACAAAATATAAAGTGATGTCTCTTTTATTGAATTTGTACCTATTTGGCTAAAATTTGTAGCTTTCACCTTGACATGGCAGAGGTTTGAGCAACTAAAGAATCCTAGGAAAAAGAGTGAGCAACATACTAGTAATTCAATGATTAACAATGAAGATCTTTTAACCATATACATATACTTTACTAATTAATAGTCTCAATTGTGATTTCTTTACTACCTGAATTTTTCTCGGTATATTTATAAGCCGATTTACTCCAATAAATAGTCAGAAAAATTGAAATCCAAGTTGTCGATCACCTCGGAAAAATTGAAGCAAAAGGAGTCTTTTCTTTTTCTTTTTCTTCTCTTGAATAAATGGTTGGAAGACAAGTTGAGAAACAAAAAAAAAGGCTCAATAAGCAAAACATAGGATTGAAACAATTTTGTCTTCAAAATCAATCCAATCCAATTGATGTACACCTTTAAATTTTGTGAATTTCATCGATTCATCACTTTTTTCTATAATTTAATTCCCACTATTTAAATGTACAATTTTTATCACATAAAAATTTAACATCAAAATGCTCATTTTGGATATGATATGGTCATGAGGAAAAGGATTTTTTATTTTTCATAACATGGTATACATATATATTTACAAAATGTTGGCTTTTTCTTTTGGAAGATGCACTATTAGAACAGTTGAGGCAAAGGTTGTTGTTAGTTCAATTAGACAGAGAAAAGTGTGCTTTCTCAAGTGTTTACTGTAGCATATATAATTGTCAAGTATTTTTTGTAGCCTCAGCCTATCATATTAGAACTAGTGTGAATCTCATAAATGTTGATTAAAATGAAACTGTGTTTAAGTTTGTTTGGAAGAGCAGCTCTCCGAATAAAGTCTTGGCTTTTTCATGAAATCTTTTACATGACCGTTTGGCAACTAAAGAAAACCATGATTATGAAGGGCCAAGACATTTATAGTAGCCAAGATGAAGTTACTACTTCACCTTCCTCTAGTGAAAGTGAAGAAGCAAAAGGGGAAGAATCTAGTGAAGAAATTGACTCCCAAGAAGAAAGGGACCTTTTAATGGTCAGAAGGCTTCTAGGAGGCCAATCTTGTGACTTGGTAAATTGGATTGATGCTATTAAGCTTCACTTGTATTGTTGCTCTATTTTTATTTTCTTCATCCCTGTTTTTGTGTGTTTTCGCATTCCTTTATAGTCGCATACAAACTATTCAAAAAAATTTCCCCATTTCTTTTTTTTGGGAAAAATGTAAATTATATTAAACCCAAAATGATACAACAATAAACGGGGCATACCCCGTAGCTAGAGAAAATCAAAAGTCTCCCTAATGCAAGAAGGCCTATATCAAGATGCTAAAAAAAATGCAACAGGTGCGCTTGTCTATACATAAGAAACTTAATCTTGCTAATAATCTCTATTACAGAAAATTGATAATCTTCAAAAATCAGCTTGTTCCTAGACAGCCAGATGTAGTAGACTGTAATTGCTATAGCCAAACAACGTAATTTTCCTTGAACACCTGATTTGGATCTGCCCCTAATTAAAGAGTCAGTAATGCACTGTAAAGAAGTGAAACGCCTACGGAAAAGAGCCAAATCACGAATGTGAGCCCAAACTTGGAGAGATTTCCTGCTAGAAAAGAACAAATGAGCATTTGACTCAGCCTCATTTGAACATAAAGGGCAGAGGGAACCCTTGTTCAAAAAAACAACTTTGTCAAAAGTAAGCAGCCAGTTCCTTTAAGCAAGCCACAGAATGAAAGACATCTTAGGGGGATTGCTGAGTTCCATATAACAGAACACCAACTAACAGTAGGCTTGACACCTCTAATGTATTCATAGGCTTTGCCAACAAGCAATTGTTCATTGGTGCTCCAAGATTGAATCCTTTTGTTGGCCTCTTCCGTACTTAGCTCTTTGGAGATAATAAAGTCCCTTATTTGAATGATTTTCTTTATCAAAACTGAATCCGATGAAGAAGTATTGTAATTCCACACATCAGGTGCTGCGGAAAGAACATAGGAATGATATTGAATCATATTTCTGAGTTCGACCAAAGTTAATCTTGTGCTGTGGAATTTCCAAGTTTTACTTGCTTTTGAATGATTCGAAAGTCATTTTCCATTAATTTTTTTTATCAACATCAATCGAGACTATTTTTTATCAGATGTCAGTTGGGGCAATTTTTTGGCAAACGTCGGCTTGGACTTTTTTCGATGACATAGGCTGGTGATATTTTTTGCTTGACGTCGGTTAAAAACCTAGCATATGTTAGCCAAAAAATGGCCTTGGCATCGACCAAAAATAGCCTTGACCATTGTCGACCGAAAAGCATCATCAACTGATAAGTTCTATCCTATTTTATTGTGTCCTTTTTACTCTTAATGTTTTTTTGTGGCCATTCCAACCATTTGAATGATGTGAGAATAGACTGTGATTGGAAAGTCATGATTTTATTTGGAATTGAAATTGGATGGTTGATGTGTTTTGACCTAGGGATTTTTTTTAATATATTAATTTTGTAAGAGGCTTGCTTTATATGTATCAAGATTTTATGATTTATCTTTCTATGGATATGTGGTAAGTTGTAAAATTCAGAATATTTTTTTCCAACAAATTGGGGACAAGAAGAAATGGTGTCTCCTTAACCATGAACTATGAAATTGGGATAGAACACCTCTTTTGTTATATGAGATTGATGTTTTGGGTATTTCATGAGTCATAATGGTTTAAATAATATAAATGTTCTCAAACTCTATTTGAATCATATTTAATGAAAAATATTACTTTTTTTATTTTCATAGATTGTTTATTCTAGTCGATAAAAAATCAAGTTTTAAATTCAAATCAATCAAATGAAATTTTCTTCATTTAAATAGTGGATAAAATTTAAAGTTCTAGTCATTGAGACAAGTTGTTGTGGTAACGATACTCTACATACATTTTTAATTATTTGTATAGGTACACTTGCCTAGAGGTCAACTCCAACTAGTTCAAACTCATTCAAGTATGGGTTGGGTCATGGGTGTTAACTTTTAAACCCATGAACCAAACTCATAGACCCATTGATGTGACATGTCTTTAAAATTACTATTGTTGTTTATATGTTTACATATTTTTTATATTTAAAAGTTCAAATATTAGTGATAACACATTCACTAACTTGTTCACACTCCAAAGTCTTTCATGAGTTACTAAGTTCCCATTCTCTCTCTCACTCTCTACACTTAGCATCAGATTAAGGTTTCCAATTTTTTCTATTGCCCTCCACACATTGACTATAGGACATCCCCTCCATAGCGTATTTCGATTTCTTTGAATGTCATTGTTGACTGATTGAGATTAAGTACTTAATTGTTAAGCAATATCACCATAAGACTTTCATGATGCGCCAGCTAAGTGACTAGGTTCATGGTGATTTTTCATAATTTGTATTTTGTGCTTATTTAAAACCTCAGTTTTAAAAAGTTTAAAACAAATTTAGATGTTCAAAACCAATTCACTTAATCAAAATCAACTTGTTTGTGACCAAGTTGTTTAGGGTTGGGATTCATAAAAATGTAACATGAATCCAACCTACCTTCTCAAGGAGGAAGCTACAGGATTGAGCCAGATATATAGGTACAAATTCAATAAAAGGGACAACATTTTTTTTTGTGTGTGTGCATATGTGAAGGGTAAAAAAAGTTGGCCAAATCTATGCTATCTTTTTTAGTTTTAAGTAAAGGTTTCATAGATAAAAAATTGAAGTTAAAGAAATTTTGAATTCCATCAGAACTAATTTTTTATTTGGTATAGATAAAAGATCTTCCTATACTATGTACTATTTAATTTTGGATGATGAGTCGATTTGGTAGTAGGTCTCATAAATTAGAAATTGAAGTAAAGGCTTTAAGAGTGATTTGATTTAGGCTTAGCCCTCCAAATGTCTAAAACAGTCAACCAAAGTCAAAGTAAGGAGTTGTAAGTCGACCAATTTATGACAATTTTGTAAAAAGAAACAAGTTTAGTCAAAACCTTAGAAATTAGAGTTTTGAACACCAAATTAACTAATTAATTAGTGTAGGCCTAATATAAATAATTTAAATAGACAAAGACCTAATATAATTAATGTTTCTAATTATTAATTAGTTAACTTGAATTTAATTAACCTTAATTGTCTTAATTAAAGATAACTAATAATAGATTACTCCCTCCGTCTCAAAACAAGCTAAACAGGTATTTTATTTTCAAGATCCTTGTGATGAAAGATGGTTAGTGGTTCTACATGGAAAAACAATTAATGTTAATTTAGCCTAAAATGATTAAATTTGTACTTCTGAGTTCAAGGATAGTGGGAAGCATTTTGAAACTTTGAAAAAGGTGAACGAGAGGTCAACATTGTGTTAAGCATAGAGGTGGGTCTATGTCTTCGGTGGTGCATACAGGATATTAGGAAGGGAGGCAGATTCATGAAGGTGTACCATGGGTGAGTAACTTTGTGGATTTATTTTACTTTTGCATTTGTTTGAACTCACTAAGGCTTGGTGCTATGGCACAACTTTTGTCTATTGCCCATCCAATTATTAATATATTCGATCTTTTTTCTAAAAGCATTGAGGTGAGACACGACAAGGTTCTAGGATTCAAAAAACTCATCTTTAATTGATTTAGGTGAGTTTTAACTATTAGAAATTGTAATTTAGTTTTTAAATATAGATTGGTGATTTCACAAATCCCATGAAATTATATTTTAAAATTTCTAATAGACACGTTATCACTTAACTAACGATAGGAATCTAGAATAATTTTTTAATATATCAGGAAACTAGAGGTCATCATTAATTCATTTATTGATTTTTTTTTTGTCTACCATGAATATTTTAAGAATATAAGTAAAAAAGTTGATTAATGTTACATTAAAAAGATAAAATGACAATTATTTTGAATTTTTTCTTTCTTACATGACAATTGTGATGGAATGTGGAGGAGTAGAATATAATGAAAGATAGAAGATTAAAGTCTCTTGCAAGATGAATAATGAAACTTTAATTAATCCTAATGAAACAAATTTGGACCCAAAAACCTAATGGGCCAATGGGGCTCGGCCCAAAACTCCAAGATGTAGGGTTACAATACAAGAAATGTAAACACTCTCCCTTGGTCCTCATTCATGCGCAGCCACTTCTAGAGTTTTAGGAGAGATAAGAGAGCTTTTATCTCTTGCCTTGTGTTCTCTCTCTAACTTCATGGTCATCCTACGTCAAGTTCTCACCTTTACAACCCAAATCTTGTCCCTTGGACATCAAATTCAAGGAGGGAGCTCTAGCAGACAGGGGTTTTTCATCAATCCATTTTGTTTTGCATTTTCTTGAACTCTAGAAGACTTCAAATCTCTCAAGGTATTGAGAGTTTCAATTTTCTTTAATGTCAATTTTGGTTTGGGAGGTTATCCTCCATGAGTATGGGCTCTTAGAGTCATTTCTATATTATTTGGTGTTGAAAGTTTGTGCACACATGCTGTTTTACAAATTTCAGCTTTGACATACTTCACACAGTTTTTTTACTTTGTTTGATTCACATACCGTTTGATGAAAATAAAATTATATTTGAAAAGTAGACTCTTGAGGAATATGAATATATATATAATACGTTATGTTTGGATTAGAATTGAATTGCTATATGAACTTTACAAATTGACTCTTCTGCTAAGTGTTGCAGTTTGGAATTCGTGCATTGTTTTCATAACTATTATTGTAGTAGAGATGCTACTGAAATTTGGGGGATAACGTTGCAAAATAGGCTTCATAAATACTCTATAGAAGGAAAAAAAAATGTTAACTTGAGTATTAATATAAATTTTTAATCAGATAAATATATTTATGTATAAATTTTTAATTTGTTCGACTTTTGGTTTATTTGATTTTAAGTTTTTTGCTTGATTTATTCATAAAGTTATTTGATAAAATCAGTTTATGAACATTCCTAAGAAAACTGATAAAGTAAAGACATCAAATGTACAATCAAGTCTATTAACTAGTAAAGTACGCTTTTGTTGACAAATCTACAATGTTAAACATTCATAGATTAATATGTATAGTACATTCTTTTGCCTATGATTCTTTAATGGACATTCTCTCCTACTTAATTTTTTCAGTTTAAGGTAAAAGTTTATTTAGAAGGAAAATTAATTTTGAGTTGCATAAAAAATTCCTTGTTGCTTTTGGTAGGGATAAAATATCTTCATATATTGTGCTATTTACTTTTGAATGATGAGTAGATATGGTTGCACATTATACATAAATTAGGTTAGTCTTTTTTAATGAATTTAATTACTTATATCGATACCTATATTATATTTATTAGGTTAGAAATATGTAGACACAAAATAACATAACACCATGACATAAACTTTTGCAGTTTCCAATTGAAATTCACATAATTGGAAGGAATTATAGAATATATATATATATATATATATATATATATATATATTAATACTATAGCTGGTCTCATATATAAGCTAAAATAATTACTTCCCATAAATTAAGAAAGTTAGTTGAAATAATTTAATTTTACTAATCTCAAGTAGAAAGTAAGGTTATTCTTAAAATGTCCTCCATTCAAACCTGATTCTTTGTACACTATATTCCATCCAATATCTACATATATTGTTAGGGATGAGTCGAGCCTAATGGTTAGTGTTTTATATGCATACCTTGGAAAATTGCACTTTTCTTAATTTGGCTTTTGTTCTTTCTTGCAATATCCTCACACTCAATTTTTCAGGTATTTCTTTATTTTTGAAGTGGCGTCTCCAATCATCACACCTTGAAAAAGGTATGTATGTCTTCAACACCCCAATCCCAACCAATAGGGAAGATGAGATCATTGCTAAAGCCCGTTAGAAAACAAGTATGATGGTTATATTTGAATGGGACACATCTTAAAAGGTACGTGTGAGACACTTTTTTTAAACTACGTGATGGAAACAAATAAGAAATTTCTTGTCAATTATTTTTATAATTATCAGATGATTGATAGTACGCCTTATATGAAACAAGTGCATAAATTGAATGTATGCTTAATTTCTACGAACAAACACAATATGGATGTAGATGAAAGTTAATTATTCTATCTTGAATCATTGACAAAGTTCCTTCCTTATGGAATGACTTTAAAAAGTTTGAATCATCTAAAAGATCAAACCGATTTCTATTGAACAACCGAGGTAATAAAATGATACCAAAGGTACATATGTTCAACAAATGGTGTGAGTAATGGAGGAAGGTACATTGAACACGTTCTCTAAGGGTAGGAAGTGGGATTTTGTTATTCCTGTAGTTTCACGTGCAGCCATAGTAAAATTGCATTTACTACTTCATTAAATATTGGATTGAGTTGGAATTTTGTGAGCCAATTCAGGATACATAATTCTTAAATCTAAATCTTTGGTTTGTTTATTGGTTGCTTGTGGTGAGAGATATTTAGTTTGTACTATCAACAATTTTTTTATACTTTCATCTTCTTGATTCTCTATTTGTATGTTTGTTGTTGTTTTAGTTGTTTAACCAATACTCACTTTTATCTAAAACCATGTGATTTTCAGAATCATGGGATTCGGCTGTTTTCTTAAAAAAGGTGAGAGATATTTTGTTCATTAAGTTGTATGATTAATTGATGAACGTGATTTGTGCACAAACTTGAGTATGTTTAATCTAAAACCATTTGGTTCATATATATTTTAAAATGGTGGGTGATTATGTGAAATTTTCAAAATTATTTAAGATTGTATCCTTTCATGAGATTTTGTGTCCACTCATATGAAGTCAAAGTATGAATAGATGTGCAACAAACATGAGATGTGACTCTTTACCAAGAGTCATGACATGTGACTCTTACCAAGGGCCTTGAATGCAGAAAATCGCCAGATTCTTTGTAACCGTGCCCCTTCCTTTCTTCCCTTATGCACATAGAGAAATAAGGAAACTATCATCGCTAGTTGTTTTCTTTGGTATTCCTTAACTTTTGTTGAGTCATCACCTCTAATTTCAACTAACATGATAGATAAATTTTGCTCGTGCATGTGTGCACGCATACCATGTCGAAGCATAGGTTGATGTCGATAGATATTATAAAAATACATACCTTTCATACACAAACAAACATATTGCTAAATCCTACAAGATCATATTGTAGTTTGATTTTTGAACATTCATGTCATTTAATTATGCTAGTATCAGAAATAAGTAAAACATATTAACAAATGGTAAAGATTTGGTTTATAAGCTAATAATTTGTTCAACAATGACAAAATTTTGTTATATTTAATTTCTAAGTCAATGTACCTAGTCTATTGATTCTCTTTTCAAGATCCAATACTCCTCCAATAAACTGCCTTGATTCATTTATCTCATTTCCATCTTTATAATCTTCCTCCAAAGCCTCCATCAGTGGTTCAACGGTGTCTTGGGAAGGATTTCCAAATAAAATAGTTTTCAAAGGAGAAAATTCAGGTGGAAACACCAGCATCATTGCATAGACTGCTCTTTCACCGAGTAATATTCTTTGCAAAATCATGATGATGATACAATATTGACTGCTTCCACCATCCTGCATAACATGTGGTGACATCTCCCTCAAAAAAGGCAAGCAGGTAAATAGAAATTCCCGTTAGATATGGGTTTGTAGTAATTTTTCCATGCAATGCCTTTGGTTCCAAAGAATGTAGCCACACAATCTAAAACTTCTTGATGCATTCTAAATTGCATAGCCACTCTTTATGTGATAGGTACTTTTGTGTAATACATTTGTGTGACAACTAGCATTGAAACTCTCATGCACATAGCCAATAAAAAAAAACTAATTTTATTTATTGAACATATTGAACATAAGGGTGCTAAAGAATGTAGTCCCTAGCTGAATCCAGGGCAAATCTCCTACCCTCAATTTTCAAGGGATTAAGCTTGTGCCACCCACATAGCATAGGTTTTTCATGGTTGATCAACCTAGGTTGTGGTTACAAATTTGAGAATCTCTCCCATAACCAAATATGAACCAAGTAGTAAAAGGGTGACCAAAGAGTTACCTTTTATCATCAGCCAAACTAACTATTGTTTTCTTCTACAGACCTAAATCATTTTATATGTTGGCTTAAAATATTGGTCGCAAAGCTGATTATCTACATCAAGGAAAACAAACTTGCTCACCAAGCCATTGGGAGAGAAATCAATCTCTGCCAACCAAGTTGCAAGGAATGTTTCATGCTCCATTTCATTCCCACTATCGACGAATATCCACCCTTGCTAATGTATAAACCCCATCCTTTTTATTCCTTGTAGTTTGTTTTCCTATTGTATGTATCAATTTCTTCTCCACTTTTATCATTTCCTAGCTTTGAGATGGGGTGAAGACGGGATCATGAACTATTGGAAAATTCTCCAACACCATCACATCCTCCAAAGTGTTTTTTTTCTCACCTTAGGGTAACAAAAGGTATTTGTCTCAGGACATGCACCACTTCTCAACAGCCCCAAAACACATGTTTTCATTTTTTGCTATGAAGCACTTGGGTTGAAAACATGTGTTTTGGGTTGTTGAGAAGTTGTGTCCTTAGACAAATACCTTTTTGTGCTCCTAGGGTGAGAAAAATGTCACCTTGGAGGATGTGATGGTGTTGGAGGGTTTTGCAACTGTTGGTGATCCTATCTTGACCCCATTTCAAAGCTAGGAAATGATGAAGGTGGAGAAGAAATTGATACATAGAACAGGACAACAACAATCTCCAAGGAGTAAAAAGAGTGGGGTTTATATAAACATTAGCATGGATGGATTTTTGTCAATAGTGGGAGTGAAATTGAGCATGAAACATCCCTTGCAACTTGCTTGGCAATGATTGGCTTCTCTCTTAGTGGCTTGGTGAGAAAGTTTGTTTTCCTTATTGTTGTTCATCGTGCTGGAGAGAATCAGCTTTGTGACCAACAGTTTTATCCAACATATAAAATGATTTTGGTTTATCGAAGAAAACAATAGTTTATTTGACTGGTAATGAAGAATTGGAATTGTTGTTAACTCTTTGGTCACAGTTTTACAACTTGGTCCAAACTTGGGTGTGGGAGAGATTAACAAATTAGCAACCATAGCCTAGGCTGATTACCAATGAAGAACCTATGCTATTTAGGTGGAACAAGCTTAATCAATTGAAAATTGACGGTGTGAGATTTTCCCTGGACTTTACTAGGGGCAATTTTCCTTGGCACCCTTAATCATGTTCAATTTGTTGGTAAGTTTAGGTCTTTTAATCCAAAAAAGGAAACTTGGTTACCATGTGAGAGTAATTTGGATAAATGAAAATAGTTTTGGTTGTTATATGCATGAGTATATCGATGCTTGTTTGCAACAATGTATTATAAAAAAGTGCCTACCACATAGAGAGTGGCTATGCAATTTGGAATGCATCAAGAAGTTTCAGATTGCGTGATTGCATTCTCTGGCACCAAAGCTATTGCATTAAAAAATTACTGCATACCCCAAATTACTTTAAAAAATTGCAAACAATATTACTTGGCAAAAAAGCAGTCTAAAGCTACTCTGTCATCATGGACCTCATGTATCAAAAGCAAATACAAATGGTAATGATGTTGATGTTGCACGTGAATTTTCTCCTTTGAAAACTGTTCAATTTGGAAATCCTTCTCAAGACACTGTTGACCCAAGAGATGGAGGCTTTGGAGGAAGACTATGGAGATGGAAATGGGAAAAATGAATCAAGGCAATATATTGAGGGGTTAATGGATCTTGAATAAAGAATCAATAGACTGGAGACAGTGACTAAGAAATTATAAAGATAGCAAAATTTGGTCACTATTGAACAAATTATTCTTATAAACCAAATCTTTAGCATTTGTTAATATGATTTACTTATTTCTTATACTAGCAAAATTACATGTATGAATGTTCAGCCTAAAAAGAAAATATGACATGATCTTGTAATTTTTAATGCCTTGGGTACATTAAATAAAGACCAGAAGGGATACTAACTCACTTCTCATTATCTTAAATATAAATAAAAAATGAAAATTTGAAGCAAAATGTCAGCCTTGAATTCAAACTTAGAATGGGATTGTTATCAAAGATGGATGAGAGATAATATAGACAAAGGTAAAGTTTAGAAAAAATAAAATTCGCAGACCCACCCAAACCAAACGTCCTTGCACAATTGATACAGCAACACCATCTTCCAAACCTTAAAAAGTGGTGATCTAAAGGACATACATGCAAAGGAAACAAACTTCCATGGTAAAGCATAAGTTGCATTGATTGTTTAATTGGTATCCCATCCATTCATATATAAATCATACTGTGAATTACTTAGTACCACAATGAAATAACTTATTAAGGAAAGTACTATAGCCTCCAACTCTGTTTTTGCATGAAAATATGTAGATGTTGCAATAAACATGCCTTTCAATTATGCCAACGAATTAAATTAACAAGCAAACACAAGGCACTCACTATGTGCAAGTGATGTAAATTTCCTTTAATTTTGAGTCTCAACTTCTTGATCCAGTTGCTGCTTCCAGGAGGCTAGTAGAGCCTCATCCTATACCAGGAAATATATTATGAATAGCCTCATCTTATACAAGGAAATATACTATGAATACAGTATAAGGAGAGGAAAATACCCTACAAATATTCCCCTGTATATACCTGTGGCATGTGAATTGTAATTTTATTTGGGAAAAGCTTAGTCAAAGTTCTATTTTGTTTTCGGGCTTCCTTCCCCCCTGTCATGCAATCGTCCAAAACTATGCTAAAAAGATTGAAGAGGGATAACATTTATTTCACTTAGATAGCTTGAAAGAAATAATATTAGGTTGAATGTAAGAAGCATATTGTAGATATACCATCCAAGAAGCTCAAATGACTACATATGCAAAAAAAAAGCCTCAGAACTATATATGTAATGTTTTATAATATAATTAAAATGGAATAATGTGAGCATATGCATATATACTTTGGTGAAATGGAATCATATGCCCATAGACATATGTAATTGCAGCCAAAAGACTGCACCAGAAATTGGATAAAATCAGTTCTAGCGGCTACAAAGAGAGAAAAGACACTTTCCATGGGGTGCATGGTGCTTGATGCTAATGCTTTTGCATCATGATCATGAGATAGAAGAGAATATGATTGGTGTCCCT
Organism: Glycine max; assembly: GCF_000004515.6. Taxonomy (NCBI): domain Eukaryota; kingdom Viridiplantae; phylum Streptophyta; class Magnoliopsida; order Fabales; family Fabaceae; genus Glycine; species Glycine max. Next base: position 182,029 of record NW_024464702.1, read on the forward strand.
AGTAAAATCAGCTCGCTACAAGCACGCGCACTGACAGCAATGTGTGACGTCATGCAGGTTATGCCCAGAGGTAAAAGCAATGTGTGATTTTTTTATCACTTCTATTTTACAGCCTTACAAGAAGACTTCAAATAATTTTTTTAATGAAAGAATGTTAGAAACAGAATGCAGAAAGTGTCACTATCAAATGGATATAATTTGGTTGATTAAGTGGAGCTTATGAGTTATTATAAAAATTTTGATACTTTTTATTTTATTTTTTATGCATAAAAAGTGTAGCTAACATTTTTCACATTGTAATATTTTTTTTACTTTAAAAAAAAAAAGAAAAATCTGTTTGCACACTATGTCATTGGGTTGGGTTATACAACCATGTAAAAAAACTCAATCAGATAAGTAAATATTTATTGCTTATTGCATCTTCCAAAAGCCATGAATGAACACCCAATGGAGAAATTTGAGAAATTCTGCAGAGAGAAAAAACACACAGCAGAGAGAGATAGAAAATGAAGTACCTGAACAACAAATTGTTCAGTTCCTCCTGCCGCAGCAGTAAATCTTTTTCTTGAGTGTTCCTGCGCCTCTCCTCATTAAGCTTCGTGATGGTTACCTCAGCCTGCAGAAATTATAACTATATTGATTGCTTCCAACAACAAAGTTTTCTTTAAAGAAAAAATATTCCTCTCTAACGTCACCTTTAACGTCAATGATACTGAAGAGGATAGAGTTTGACAATATTCCTCTTTTTTTGGCTCTATGAGAACTAAAACAAAATGATATTACCGTGGCCTTATTTCTTAAAATTAGTAACATGCTCAGTTAATCAAATATTAGATACCTTTAAAACAAACATTATAATTATTTTCTCCATCAATTCCCATTTAAAATAGTTGAGTAATGACTTTCAGATATTTTGGCAGCAAAGTATAATCTAAATAACAAAGTTGAATTAGCATCTAAAGTAAATATAATATTATGTTATAATTTTTATATTATAAATATTTAAACACACTATCCTAAAAATGTAAAAACAGAGACATTCCATTTCTCTATTTTTGAAAGACTAGTATGTATCATGTATTTTATAAGTGAAGTAGCATGTGACCAATAGGCGTATATATTTAATTATCTTTAATAAAAATTTTAATTTAAATTTTGAGGATAAAAAAACATAAATGAAAGAAAAAAAAACACATTAAAATAATCAGTTAAATTTTTCAATCAAAATTAATTAGCAACAAAATTAATCAATACTCCATATCAATAACATAATAAATAAATAAATAATACCATAGTGTAGGTACCGAAAATAGGAACATGTGAAAGTTGAAATTTGGTGTCTTAACGTTTAGACAATACCAAATAAACTACTTTAATTATTACTACGTTATTTAATAACTACTTATTAAATAATTTTATTGTAAAAGCTACAATTTGATTATATATAATCAAAATTATTATATTATTCTAAACAAACTAGTTGTAAGCTTGTATAGTGTGCAGAAAGATATAGATAAAGGTAAATCATACCTTTAATGCTAAATAGTATGATGAAATGGTACCACGTACATTTCCTGTAACAGCTGTTAAAGTATCCTTGGTACTATGTGTGCCACGAATCAATAACAAAAGGCATTTCATCTCATGATCAGCTATTATTGTGAAAGCTGGTTTCAAAATCTGTAAAAGAAGTTAAGTAAGTGTAATCAAATAAAATTAAAAAGTATCCATTTAAAAGAAGAAATGAGTATATATATATTGTTAATTAAAAAGTATCCATTTTAAATATAAAATGTTTAAAATATTTAGACTAATTAATCTTTTTGGCTAAGAAGTATCCATTTTATATATACTGCGTCCCATATATGAAGTACTGAAGTAGTTAACTTCATTGAACTTGAACGCCTCGGTTTTGAGTATAAATATTTTACTGCTATTATCAGCCCAATGCATGAAATAATTTATAATTAGGCAGTTTATTTAATATCACCCGTGATATATAGCTGATTAATAATTTTACTGCTACCAGTGATTTCTTTACTAGAAGACTATTAAGCTTCATAGATTAATAAAGGTTTTGAATGAAAAATAAAAGGCCATAAGCTGAATTAATCTGTTCATTCATAGAAAACAAAAAAAGGTACATGAACCTTACAATTCCACCATTTGTGTTTCTTCCCCCTTCCAATCCTACATTGGGTCTCATGACAACCTTGAGACATCTTACATGGCATTCGCACCATGTTTCAGAATATAATGCTTCAGCTGTATTCAAATTTCAAAAGCATAACTTGTGGATTACCTCTTTGTAAACATCAATTGGAAGAGGCAATCTAAGATATGCAATCCATTCTTTAGTAAATTTTAGCTTCATCTTTTTGGCAACTTTGGCTGCTGACAATACCTATATATGTAAAATGAAAATTAAGTAGACAGTAAAAAAAGAAAAACTACACAAACAATTACAAGAGTTTTTAAATGAGAAGGGCCTTCAATATATAAATTCATTAAATTGAAGATAAGAAAACTACTAGGGAATTGGAGGGCAAGAGTTCCTTAATAATGAAAAAACAAAAATGGAGACTTGGGAGGTTCCTCCTGTTCTCTTCCTATTGTTTTACCCAGTTCATCTTTATTCCTGCCGACATCAACATCATCGTCAATTACCCCTTTCTCACCAGTATCCTCTGGTTGGTTCTGAAACACCTCGCCATGTTATCTACTTTAGCATCAACATGTGAAGCGTCACTGCGATCAACTAAGCCTTTCTCCAAAGAACTTTCTGATTTACCAGAATCTCCTCCAAGTTCAACCTTCCCCTCATCCGACAAGCTACCACTCACATAACCTTTATGCTTCGCTGCAAATTAAAAGCAAATGGAAACTAAAATTAGAAACTAAAGCAATGCAACTAGATCAAGAGAAGAAAAGAGGGTACCTCGAAGAACGGCACCACAGCCACCACATGGATAGACAGAGCAATCAACGAGTTCGAGAAGAAGATTTTGACACTTTGGGCAACGCACCAATCACAACTTGTTGGCTGAGTCCGACATGAAGAAACATTCGTTTGAAGGGAAAGGAGAGGGAGCGGTGGAGGCGGAGGCGAAGGAGGAAGGGAGCTTGGGGGGAGAGGGAGGAAGAAGGAGAGGAGTGACGAAGGGAAGAAGGGGAAACGAAGGTGAAGGTGAGGAGAAGAGGCAGATTGTTGATATGCGAGGTGGAAGAGAGAAGTTGAGGTGCGGCATCAAGCTAGGGTTAGTATTATAAAAGAAAGAATAGGAAGGCGGTTCTGTTTTGAAACTCGTCGTCATTCAAATTTTAAATGATTACAAAAATGCCATCCTATCACATTCTAAGACGGTTTTTCATAACCGCTTTAAAATATACGTCATATAAACAAAATATAATGATTTTAATTACAAAAATGCCACCGCATCACATTCTAAGACGGTTTTCTTATAACCGCCTTAGAATGTGCGTGGAGGCAGCAGTGTCAACCAAATAATCATAAACCTGCTAGATATACAGCACATTCATCTACCAATAAAACTTACAAGTATTCCCATTTATTAGAAAAATCAAATCTAACCTTGTATTCAGACTGTGCTACTTTGGCAATAACTCTTGTTGGATCCTTTGAAGCTCCTTTTGCTCATAAGAAATCAAGGACCTCAAAATTTGTGAGTGCACCAGCATTGCCCTCTAAGCTGTGACAAAGCTATTAAACATCAATCATATCCCAATATAAAAGAGAAAGGTTCAATTGAAATTAGTGTATTAATTTTGAAAACAAACAAAAATGGTAGAAACATACATTTTCATCTGTAAGACACCAAAGTGAGAGAAAAGGAAGTAACAAAACAAGAGAGTGTCTCCTTTGCTTCTGCAATAAAGCCAGCCCAGTACACAAACAGACAATTACAGAATTAAATTCCCAGTTTTCACAAAATATAACAAATCACATTGCTAATACAGCTTAAACACACATAATTGGGTTGGGGTGGACATCAAAAGCATAAAAAATTGAGTTGGGTGTGTTTTCCCCTTCAAAGAAAAATAGCAATGTCAAAAAATTAGAACAATGCATTTAATTTGAGCAACCAAACAAGAATAAAATAGTGAAGATAGAAACTAGTTGTGAAGCTTCTGGCGGTTTGAATTGTGAGTTCAAAGAATCTTCTGGTTTAGCCTTGGAAAAACTGGAATCAGCAATAGGCTTTGCATTGTTATGCTGAGTTAATCCAGCCACTGCCTTCATTCATGTGATTATCAATGTTTACTCCTGCTGCACTCACTTCCTGACCTTCTGGTTTGTGATTCTTGACATCAAGAAAAATTAAATGCTTGATTACAATCAGCATCCCTATAATTTAAGCGTGAAATAACTACTATCTTCCATTCAATTCCATAAATTATCACGAAATTCATCTCTCTCTATTCCTTTTAATACATGTTAAAATCAAATGATAAAGATTAAACCAGCCTAGAAGATTTAAAAGATAAATTCACTAGAAATTACCCTTACTTTCGGTAAGTTATCATGTATTAGTCATGAGAGTGAACACTAAATAAAAACGATTGCAATATAAATATATACATGAAGAGCTGGGTTAGTACAAAAAAAAGTACCTCCATTGAGCCATAAGAGAATGGGTTTTTGTTCTGGTTTGTGAGTGGCCTCGAAAAACCAATAGAACAGTGCTCTTCCTTGAGTTTCATTGACAGTGATATAACCACCATATTGTTGAACTTCACCGGATGCTGCGCAGGTAATCCATGCACTCTATCAACTTCTTGCTCTGCCAGTATCTCCTGGCTAAGGTAACTAGCTAGAGAATGAAGCTTCATTGTAAGAACTGTGGAAAGCACCTGTAGCAGATGATGAGAGTGATGAGCAAAATGACGGCGACAGCGACGAAGTCTATTTCATTGAAGCCCTTAGGAAGAGACAGGACCGTGAGGCGCCATTTGGCGGAGGAGATTCCGATTATGGTGCCTAGGTACGCCATCAAGCCTCTAGCGACAATGGCATTGGAAAGTACAGACCAAAGGTGACGCGGAGGTAACTAAAGTCGCCGCCAGCGACGGGCATGTCGACTACAAACTTGGTGTAGCAGAAGGCGGAGTGGAGGGCGCAAAAGCCGGCAATGGGAATTAAAATAAGAGTAAACACCAAATTCAAATTAAATACTAGTAGTATCTTAAAATTTCATTAATTTATCTACACTATCCATCCATTTGTAAGTAAAAATCTTTTTTATTTTACGTACAATTTAGCTGTAGGTATAAGTTTTTATAAGGTTTTACCTACACTACATAGTTATAGGTAATTTTTTATATATATTTTTCCAAGATTTACCTATACTAAAAACTATAATTATAAGTCTTTGACTTTAACCTACATTAAACAATGGTAGGTAATAAAGTATTTTTAAAGTTTACCTACACTAATTCATGTTTGTAGATAAAGGTGTATGTAGGTATAAGGCATTTTTCTTGTAGTGCCTATGGTGGTATTTTTTGGACTTTTTTGGACGACATAGGCAGGTGATATTTTTTGGACTTTTTTGGACGCCAACTTGGACTTTTTTGGATGACATAGGCAGGTGATATTTTTTTGCTTGACATCGGTTAAAAAGTAGCACCTACTAATGTTGATGAGAAAAAGCTTGGCCTACGTCAGTTGAACAAACCCTCAGCTGCCATCAACAGAAAACAAACTTAGCCGATGTCAGCATAAAAATAACAATGACTAACGTTGACCGAAAACCTAGCCTATTTGAACAAAAAAATATCCATAAAATGACTTTGGCAAAAACCCTAGCTTGATGTCGACCAAAAAACCTAGCATATGTCAGCCATAAAATGGCATTGGCATCGACCAAAAATAGCCTTGACCATTGTCGACCGAAAAACATCATCAACTGATAAGTTCTATCCTATTTTATTGTGTACTTTTTTACTCTTAATGTTTTTTGTGGCCAGTCCAACCATTTGAATGATGTGAGAACAGACCGTGATTGGAAAGTCATGATTTTATTTGGAATTGAAATTGGATGGTTGATGTGTTATGACCTAGGGATTTGTTTTAATATATTAATTTTATAAGAGGCTTGCTTTATATGTATCAAGATTTTATGATTTATCTTTCTATGGATATGTGGTAAGTTGTAAAATTCAGAATATTTTTTCCAACAAATTGGGGACAAGAAGAAATGATGTCTCCAACTTGCCTAGAGGTCAACTCCAACTTGTTCAAACTCATTCAAGTATGGGTTGGGTCACGAGTGTTAATTTTTAAACCCATGAACCAAACACATAGACCCATTGATGTGACATGTCTTTAAAATTACTATTGTTGTTTATATGTTTACATATTTTTTATATTTAAAAGTTCAAATATTAGTGATAACACATTCACTAACTTGTTCAGACTTCAAAGTCTTTCATGAGTTACTAAGTTCTCATTCTCTCTCTCACTCTCTACACTTAGCATCACATTAAGGTTTCCAATTCTTTCTATTGCCCTCCACACATTGACTATAGGACATCCCCTCCACAACGTATTTTGATTTCTTCGAATGTCATTGTTGACTTATTGAGATTAAGTACTTAATTGTTAAGCAATATCATCATAACACTTTCATGATGCACCAGCTTAGTGACTAGCTTCAAGGTGATTTTTCATAATTTGTATTTTGTCCTTATTTAAAACTTCAGTTTTAAAAATTTTAAAAGAAATTTAGATGTTCAGAACAGATTCACTAAATCACAATCAACTTGTTTGTGACCAAGTTGTTTAGGGTTGGGTTTCATAAAAAAGTAACATGAATCCAACCTACCTTCTCAAGGAGGAAGCTATAGGATTGAGCTAGATATATAGGTACAAATTCAATAAAAGGGACAATATTTTTTTTTTTGAGTGTGTGCGCATGTGAAGGGTAAAAAAAGTTGGCCAAATCTATGTTATCTTTTTTAGTTTTAAGTAAAGGTTTCAAAGATAAAAAAATGAAGGTAAAGAAATTTTGAATTCCATCAGAACTAATTTTTTATTTGGTATACATAAAAGATCTTCCTATACTATGTACTATTTAATTTTGGATGATGAGTGAATTGATAAATTAGAAATTGAAGTAAAGGTTTTAAGAGTGATTTGATTTAGGCTTAGCCCACCTAATGTCCAAAACAATCAACCAAAGTCAAAGTAAGGAGTTGTAAGTCGACCAATTTATGACAATTTTGTAGAAAGAAACAAGTTTAGTCAAAACCTTAGAAATTAGAGTTTTGAACACCAAATTAACTAATTAATTAGTGTAGGCCTAATATAAATAATTTAAATAGACAAAGACCTAATATAATTAATGTTTCTAATTATTAATTAGTTAACTAGAATTAAATTAACCTTAATTGTCTTAATTAAAGCTAACTAATAATAGATTACTCCCGCCGTCTCAAAACAAGCTAAGCAGGTATTTTATTTTCAAGATCCTTGTAATGAAAGATGGTTAGTGGTTCTACATGGAAAAACAATTAACGTTAATTTAGCCTAAAAAGATTAAATTTGTACTTCTGATTTCGAGGATAGTGGGAACGAGAGGTCAACATTGTGTTAAGCATAAAGGTGGGTCTATGTCTTCGGTGGTGCATACAGGATATTAGGAAGGGAGGCAGATTCATGAAGGTGTACCATGGGTGAGTAACTTTGTGGATTTATTTACTCTTCCATTTGTATGAACTCACTAAGGCTTGGTGCTATGGCACTTCTTCTGTCTATTGTCCATCCAATTATTAATATATTTGATCTTTTTCCTAAAAGCATTGAGGTGAGACATGGCAAGGTTCTAGGATTCAAAAAACTCATCTTTAATTGATTTAGGTGAGTTTTAACTATTAGAAATTGTAATTTAGGTTTTAAATAAAGATTGGTGATTTCACAAATCCCATGAAATTATATTTTAAATTTTCTAATAGATATGTTATCACTTAACTAACGATAGGAATCTAGAATAAATTTTTTAATATATCAGGAAACTAGACGTCATCATTAATTCATTTATTGACTTTTTTTTCTATCATTAATATTTTAAGAATATAAGTAAAAAAAAGTAGATTAATGTTACATTAAAAAGCTAAAATGACAATTATTTTGAATTTTTTTTCTCTTACATGACAATTATAATGGAATGGGGAGGAGTAGAATATAATGAAACGTAGAAGATTATAGTCTCTTGCAAGATGAATAATGAAACTTTAATTAATCCTAATGAAACAAATTTGGACCCAAAAACCTAATGGGCCAATGGGACCCGGCCCAAAACTCCATGATGTAGGGTTACAATACAAGAAATGTAAACACTCTCCCTTGGTCCTCAGTCATGCGCAGCCACTTCTAGAGTTTTAGGAGAGATAAGAGAGATTTTATCTCTTGCCTTGTATTCTCTCTCTAACATCATGATCATCCCACGTCAAGTTCTCACCTTTACAACTCAAATCTTGTCCCTTGGACATCAAATTCAAGGAGGGAGCTCTAGCAGACAAGGGTTTTTCATCAATCCATTTTGTTTTGCATTTTCTTGAACTCTAGAAGACTTCAAATCTCTCAAGGTATTGAGAGTTTCTATTTTCTTTAATGTCAATTTTGGTTTGGGAGGCTATCCTCCATGAGTATGGGCTCTTAGAGTCATTTCTATATTATTTGGTGTTGAAAGTTTGTGCACACATGCTGTTTTACAAATTTCAGCTTTGACATACTTCACACAGTTTTTTACTTTGTTTGATTCACATACCGTTTGATGAAAATAAAATTATATTTTAAAAGTAGACTCTTCGGGAATATGAATATATATAAAATAGGTTATATTTCGATTAGAATTGAATTGCTATATGAACTTTACAAATTGACCCTTCTGCTTAGTGTTGCATTTTAGAATTCATGCATTATTTTCATAACTGGTATTGTAGTAGAGATGCTACTGAAATTTGGGGGATAACATTGCAAAATAGGCTTCATAAGCTTTAAAAGTTGGGGTCACTTATAATTTAACTCATTGATTTGCCGAGAAAACTAATGTAAATACGAGAGTGTGTAATGATTTTGTTTTTTGTCTAGTATGAACATCCTTTGGTAAAATGAATATTTCTCTCTATATGATTAACTTTGGATTATGAGTCATACCTTATCCAAAACTAGACATACATGACTTTTTATACTGGTAAAGTTTATAAAATTTTGTTATATGATAAGTATAAGTTATGCAATAGTTTTATAAATACTCTATAGAAGAAAAAAATGTAAACTTGAGTTTTAATATAAATTTTTAATCAGATAAATATATTTATGTATATATTTGGTTTGGGTTGAATTAGATTGAATTTTAAAATGAAATCCAAAATCTGATTTTATCCAAAACAAATGGGTTTATTAAATTTTAATTTGTTCGACTTTTGGTTTATTTGATTTTAAGTTTTTTGCTTGATTTATTCATAAAGTTATTTGATAAAATCAGTTTATGAACATTCCTAAGAAAACCGATAAAGTAAAGACATCAAATGTACAATTAAGTCTCTTAACTAGTAAAGTACGCCTTTGTTGACAAATCTACAGTGTTAAACATTCATAGATTAATATGTATAGTACATTCTTTTGCCTATGATTATTTAATGGACATTCTCTCCTACTTAATTTTTTCAGTTTAAGGTAAAAGTTTATTTAGAAGGAAAATTAATTTTGAGTTGCATCAAAATTTCCTTGTTGCTTTTGGTAGGGTTAAAAGATCTTCATATATTGTGCTATTTACTTTTGAATGATGAGTAGATATGGTTGCACATTATACATAAATTAGGTTAGTCTTTTTTAATGAATTTAATTACTTATATCGATACCTATATTATATTTATTAAGTTAGAAGTATGTAGACACAAAATAACATAACACCATGACATAAACTTTAGCAATTTCCAATTGAAATTCACCGAATTGGAAGGAATTATAGTATGTATGTATATATATATATATATATATATATATATATATATATACACGTCAAAGATTTATACTCTCTCTGGTCTCATATATAAGCAAAAATAATTACTTCCCATAGATTAAGAAAGTTAGTTGAAATCATTTAATTTTACTAATCTCAAGTAGAAAGTAAGGTTATTCTTAAAATGTCCTCCACTCAAATCTGATACCTTAAATAAAAATGACTCTATAAAAATTGAATTACAATTAAATGAAAATTGTTTTAGGAATGACATCAATAAATAGGGGTGAAATTAGTTATGTTTTCTTAATTTGAGTCCAAGAAAAGGGGACTTTTTTGCTTATATATGAGTATAGAGGGAGTATAATATGTGAAAGATGTCATAAATTAATGAAAGGTTTATGAAAATATATGTCTATTCATATAAAGTGTATGTATGAATAGATGCAAATCATAATAAAGAGACATGAGAAGTGACTTTTCATCGAAAGCCATGAGAAGTGACTCTTAACTAAGGGTCATGAGATGTGAGTCTTGTACACTATATTCCATCCAATATCTACATATATTGTTAGGGATGAGTTGAGCCTAATGGTTAGTGTTTTATATGCATACCTTGGAAAATTGTACTTTTCTTAATTTGGTTTTTGTTCTTTCTTGCAATATCATCACACTCGGTATTTCTTTATTTTTGAAGTGGCGTCTCCAATCATCACACCTTGAAAAAGGTATGTATGTCTTCAACATCCCAATCCCAACCAATAGGGAAGATGAGATCATTGCTAAACCCCGTTAGAAAACAAGTATGATGGCTATATTTGAATGGGACAAATCTGAAAAGGTACGTGTGTGACACTTTTTTAAACTACATGATGGGAAAAAATAAGAAATTTCTTGTCAATTATTTTTATAATTATCGGATGATTGATAGTACGCCTTTTATGAAACAAGTGCATAAATTGAATGTATGCTTAATTTCTACGAACAAACACAATATGGATGTAGATGAAAGTTAATTATTCTATCTTGAATCATTGACAAAGTTCCTTCCTTATGGAATGACTTTAAAAAGTTTGAAACATAGGTTGATGTCAAAAGATATTCTAAAAATACATATCTTTCATACACAAACAAACATATTGCTAAATCCTACAAGATCATATTGTAGTTTGATTTTTTGAACATTCATGTCATTTAATTATGCTAGTATCGGAAATATGTAAAACATATTAACAAATGGTAAAGATTTGGTTTATAAGCTAATAATTTGTTCAACAATGACAAAATTTTGTTATATTTAATTTCTAAGTCAATGTATCTAGTCTATTGATTCTCTTTTCAAGATCCAATACTCCTTCAATAAACTGCCTTGATTCATTTATCTCATTTCCATCTTTATAATCTTCCTCCAAAGCCTCCATCAGTGGTTCAACGGTGTCTTGGGAAGGATTTCCAAATAAAATAGATTTCAAAGGAGAAAATTCAGGTGGAAACACCAGCATCATTGCGTAGACTGCTCTTTCACCGAGTAATATTCTTTGCAAAATCACGATGATGATACAGTATTGACTGCTTCCACCATCCTGCATAACGCGTGGTGACATCTCCCTCAAAAAATCCAAGCAGGAAAATAGAAATTCCCGTTAGATATGGGTATGTAGTAATTTTTCCATGCAATGCCTTTGGTTCCAAAGAATGTAGCCACACAATCTAAAACTTCTTGATGCATTCTAAATTGCATAGCCACTCTTTATGTGATAGGTACTTTTGCGTAATACATTTGTGTGACAACTAGCATTGAAACTCTCATGCATATAGCAAAAAAAAAAACTATTTTTATGTTGGCTTAAAATATTGGTCGCAAAGCTGATTATCTACATCAAGGAAAACAAACTTGCTCACCAAGCCATTGGGAGAGAAATCAATCTCTGCCAACCAAGTTGCATGGAATGTTTCATGCTCCATTTCATTCCCATTATCGATGAATATCAACCCTTGCTAATGTATAAACCCCTTCCTTTTTATGCCTTGTAGTTCGTTTTCCTATTGTATGTATCAATTTCTTCTCCACATTTATCATTTCATGGCTTCGAAATGGGGTGAAGACGGGATCATGAACTATTGGAAAATTCTCCAACACCATCACACCCTCCAAGGTGTTTTTTTTTCTTACCTTAGGGTAACAAAAAGGTATTTGTCTCAGGACACCACTTCTCAACAACCCCAAAAAACATGTTTTCATTTTTTACTATGAAGCACTTGGGTTGAAAACATGTGTTTTGGGTTGTTGAGAAGTTGTGTCCTTAGACAAATACCTTTTTGTGCTCCTAGGGTGAGAAAAATGTCACCTTGGAGGATGTGATGGTGTTGGAGGGTTTTGCAACTGTTGGTGATCCTGTCTTGACCCCATTTCAAAGCTAGGAAATGATGAAAGTGGAGAAGAAATTGATACATATAACAGGACAACAGCAATCTCCAAGGAGTAAAAAGAGTAGGGACAACAACAATCTCCAAGGAGTAAAAAGAGTGGGGTTTATATAAACATTAGCATGGATGGATTTTTGTCAATAGTGGGAGTGAAATTGAGCATGAAACATCCCTTGCAACTTGCTTGGCAATGATTGGCTTCTCTCCTAGTGGCTTGGTGAGAAAGTTGTTTTCTTTATTGTTGTTCATCTTGCTGGTGAGAATCAGCTTTGTGACCAACAGTTTTATCCAACATATAAAATGATTTTGGTCTATCGAAGAAAACAATAGTTTATTTGACTGGTAATGAAAAATTGGAATTGTAGTTAACTCTTTGGTCACCCTTTTACTACTTGATCCAAACTTGGGTGTGTGAGAGATTAACAAATTAGCAACCATAGCCTAGGCTGAATACCAATGAAGAACCTATGCTATTGAGGTGGAACAAGCTTAATCAATTGAAAATTGACGGTGTGAGATTTTCCCTGGACTCTACTAGGGCAATTTTCCTTGGCATCCTTAATCATGTTCAAATTGTTGGTAAGTTTAGGTCTTTTAATCCAAAAAAGGAAACTTGGTTACCATGTGAGAGTAATTTGGATAAATGAAAATAGTTTTGGTTGTTATATGCATGAGTATTTCGATGCTTCTTTGCAACAATGTATTATAAAAAAGTACCTACCAGATAGAGAGTGGCTATGCAATTTGGAATGCATCAAGAAGTTTCAGATTGTGTGATTGCATTCTCTTACACCAAAGCTATTGCATTGAAAAATAACTGCATACCCAAAACTACTTTAAAAAATTGCAAACAATATTACTTGGCAAAAAAGCATTCTAAAGCTACTCTGCCATCATGGACCTCATGTATCAAAAGCAAATACAAATGGTAATGATGCTGATGTTGCACCTGAATTTTCTCCTTTGAAAACTGTTCAATTTGGAAATCCTTCTCAAGACACTGTTGACCCAAGAGACGGAGGCTTTGGAGGAAGACTATGGAGATGGAAATGGGAAAAATGAATCAAGGCAATTTATTGAGGGGTTAATGGATCTTGAATAGAGAATCAATAGACTGGAGACAGTGACTAAGAAATTATAAAGATAGCAAAATTTGGTCACTATTGAACAAATTATTCTTATAATGCCTAAAAATAAAATATGACACGATCTTGTAATTTTTAATGCCTTGGGTACATTAATGCCTTGGTTTCACATTTGTTATTTGTTATTTTGCCTTACTAAAAGAAAAATGACCTATACCTACGGACAAAAACTATCACTATAAATAAAAAAATCCGTAGGTAAATGTATGATAGACTTTGCCCTACGGACGTTTCTTCCGTCAACTTTGAGGAGGCGTATAATGACGACTAATTGTCTGTCACTATAGGTTTTAACTACTATGTATAATGTGTAAGTAAAAGTCATTAACTTTTACTTACATCTCCTAACTTTAGGTAAATGTCTTTAATATGTACCTATCTTCTTCAACTGTAGGTAAATATGTTTAACATGAACACCTCTAATAAGAAGACAATTCTAGGGTGCCAATTTGAGAGCCTAACTAGAAAGGCTATGACCTGTTTGGTAACTAGGGATGCACCTTGGCATTGGAATCTGCCCTCCTCAACCTTGCCTTGCTATAACATGAGTGTCCAAGTACTATTTTTCCTTAAATTATTACTAGCTGGAAGCTTACCAATCATCATATACGGACACACTTTGCATAGAATCAATATTAGAGAATCTCAAGCCAGAAGCATATCTTTTACTACATTAGAAAGCACAACTGTACAAGAGAAACAGAGAAAATCCTAGCTAATGAACACCATAATAAACTTTACTACCAGTCGCACTCTTCTCATAGTTATCATTAAAAGTATTTACATGGCCTCGCATGTAAGCCTTACCGTCACAAGCACATAAACACATTACTCCATTAATGCATCACACGGTACTCTATTTGAAAATGTATCTTTTACTCTGTGCCTACAAGGACTGCTGACCCTTCCACCTGATAGTTCATCGCATCTAATAGACAAAATATATCATAAGATATAAGTCTCAAAGTTCATAAATGGGGAGACTCACACGGTCAAAATAAGCAAACTAACCATGAATGCAGAAACAAATATTCAAATAAATAATACCACTATTATGTGTAGTGGAGCTTTCCAATTTTTGTACCTAACACTCGATTTTCTTGTTAACCAAGGCCAAAAAGACCACCTAAACAAGACTTGTCAACCACTCGAGAGCCTAACCAAACTTGCTTAGATTATAATTTTGCTCTTAAGAACTTACAATGTTATTACCTCGGTGAAATTTAGTTGCAACTGGCAATCCTAGTTACGTAATGGATATTCAACTCTAACTTCTTAAGCTCTAAGATTACCTTCAAAAGTGATATGAAGATTTAAGTTTAAATTAGTCTAACCCATTCATTTTGGACACTACATTTTCCGTTTAGTGAAATTTAGCTGTATGTGTTGGCTTTTTGTGAACTCCTATTCTATTGTCTTTGACCTCACATTTTCCCTTTGTACCTGATGCAGTCTCAACTGACATTAACCTTATATTACTATTGGGACTGATCACTGATTCTCTGTTCCAAACAGATGAAAAGAATATTCTGCAAAGAGAACTAAGAGCAGCACCGGTAATTATATTTAAACTCATGTCATCTTGTTACCTTGAAGAATGCACCCCAGATTTGCTCTTCCTTGGCAGGTACTGCAGTAATCTTATTCTTTGGATTCTCATAGCATCTCAATCCTCCAACTGCTGTAGAGTAGAAACATCCTGTCCAATTTACAAAATAACAATGTCAATAGTGACGGGATACTTACAATCATGGGGAGCAAAAAGAAAAAGAACATAGACAACGTCAATGTAAAAATCCTCATATTATGAATTATCATCATCTTGAAGAGCAGGGAGGAAATGATCCAATCTGGGATCACTTGGAACAAATAGTTTCCAAAATGCTGAGGATTGTGATATGCAGGAACAAAAATAAACTCACCTCGAGGGAAAGAAGCAAGTGACTTGCCACAAAAACCTTTAAGCAATATAGTTTACTTTATACTTGTGATATGTTGGAACAAATAGAACATTGAATACAAACCAACAATAGCATGGGAAGATATAATTTACTTTACTTCTTTGGTGAACAATATATAAAATTTGGTCAAGTGAGACAACAATATAAATACTAAGTACCAACTAATACAATATCTATGCCTTTTTATATAGCTTTGCATTAAAAAAAAGTAATAGAAAATAATATGTATATGATGGAAGCTTGCTTGTGGGGCTTCTATGGAGGCTGGATCTTTGAGCTTCAATGAGGTCCTTTAATGGTGATTTTCCACCATGGAGATGCAGCAGAAGACAAAGGAGAAGAGGTGAGAGGAGGCGCCATCCACTAGGGAGTAAGCCATGGAAGAAGGAGCTTCACCACCAAGATGAGCCTTGGATAAGAAGCTTGGAAGGATGCTTCAATGGAGGAAAAGAAAGAGGAAGAGAAAGAGAGAGGGGGGAGCACGAAATTGAAGGAATAAAAGAGGGAGAGAAGTGGAACTTTGAATATGTCTCACAAGACTCTCATTCATCAAAGTTACAACAAGTGTTACACATGCTTCTATTTATAGACTAGGTAGCTTCCTTGAGAAGCTTTCTTGAGAAAACTTCCTTGAGAAGCTTCTTTGAGAAAACTTCCTTGAGAAGCTAGAGCTTAGCTACACACACCCCTCTCATAACTAAGCTCACCTCCTTGAGAAGCTTCCTTAAGAAGATTCCTAAAGATGCTTAAGCTTAGCTACACATACCTCTCTAATAGATAAGCTCACCTCCTTGAGATGAGAAGCTAGAGCTTAGCTACACACTCCCTATAATAGCTAAGCTCACCCCTATGACGAAAAATATGAAAATACAAAAAAAAAGTCCTTACTACAAAGACTACTCAAAATGCCCCGAAATACAAGGCTAAAACCCTATACTACTAGAATGGCCAAAATACAAGGCCTACGAAGGAAATACCTATTCTAATATTTACAAAGATAAGCGGGCTCATACTTAGCCCATGGGCTCGAAATCTACCGTAAGGCTCATGAGAACCCTAGGGCCTTCCCTTGGATCTCTAGCCCAATCTACTTGAAGTTTTCTACTCAATGCCCTTGCGGGGTAGGATTGCATCATTCCCTCCACCTTGGAAAGGATTTGACCTCAAATCCCGAGGTTCTTCATACTCTGGGCTTCTTCCCTCAACACCTGTAAAAAGAACAAAAACATATGTATTAGTGGTGTTTGGTATGTTGAAGGTAAGGTCTGAAAACCCATTTCCTGGGCATCTTCCCATGAAAGAACATGGTTTCTCACCAACTCAATGAGTGGTGCTACAAGTATAGAAAAATATGGGACAAACCTTTTGTAAAAGTTTGTTAAGTCATGGAAGCCCCAAATTTTTCTTATACTTGGTGGAGTGGGCCACTCAGGAATGACCTATTTTCTCTTAGGGTTCATGGGAACCCCTTGATCACTATTTGAAAAATTAATAAAAGTAACGCAATAAAACATACCTTTTTCTGTATTTTCATATTGATTATTCCTACCAAAAAGTATGACAAACCTAAGGTGTCCCATATGAGTACCTAAGTTTGTATTGAAACTAAAAATAAGAACAAACCTACCTAATGGGTCCCTATGTACACAAATCATGAAGATGTTGGGTGCATGAGTGATTTTACAAAAGAGTGTTGCACCACTCAAAACATTCATCATACCACCTATTTTAGGGACTTGGTGCCTATTAATACCTATTTTAGGCACCAACAAAGCACAAGGATTTAAGCTCTTGCGAACCAAACCCTCATCCAACAACTTCTTTACTTGAGGAATAAACTCAAGCCCAAGAGGTGTGGCAATGCTAGCAAGTGCCTTTTTACAAAAGAGAAAATGTGGAGGTTGTCTAAGAGGGAAAGTTTCTTTAATGTTTGTCTTTATTGTAAAATGAGTTTCCTTCTTAGCTAAACTCTTGGAGGAGACACTTACCTCCTTACACTTCTCTTTAACCACTAATGGTTGTCCTTCTTCTTGGGGGTAGATTTCTTCACTAGATTCTTCCCCTTTTGCTTTTTCACTTTCACTAGAGGAAGGTGAAGTAGTAGCCTCATCTTGGCTTCTATAAATGTCTTGGCCCCTCATAATCATGATTTTTGTGGTGGGGCATTGAGAAGTAATGTGTACTCTTCCAAGACATTTAAAGCACTTTATAGAGCTAGGTTTCTCTTGCATACTAGCCTTAGGGGCTTGCTTTTCTATTGTCTTCCCCTTATCATCTTTGGGTTTAGAAGGTGTCACCCCTAAGATGCCTTGACCTTGGTCTTTCTTTGGATAAGAGTCAGAGCTATAAGATTTTGAAGTAGACTTGTTTTTAAGTTGTTGCTCTACCCTTATTTCCCAATCTAAGTTAGCCTCTACATTGTCCTTCCCATGGAAGTATGAGAGGTTAATGTTAGCCTCTTGAGGCTTTCTTTCCTTTTCTCTTCTATGGGAGTGAGGTCTAAGATGTGACCTATGCCTTCCTTCGTAATAGTCACAAAGTTCTTCACTTAGGCTCTTGCAAGAGTTATGACTACTATAGGAGGCATGTTTTTCTCTTTTCATTTCTTTTATTATTTTTCTTCTTTCTTCTTCTCTTATTTTCTTTCTTTCATCTTGACTTATTTCTTCCACTCTTTTTTTTTCCTTTTTCTTTTCTCTCTTGTTTTTCTTTCCATAGCTTAAGGGAACTCAACTCATCTAAGATTCTAGATAAAGGGTCTTTATGACTAGTACCCTCGTCATTAACACTAGATGAATGATGACTCATGTTGGTTCCTAAGTTGTGGTTCTTTCTTGTTGGAGGTTTGAAAACAAAAAGGTAAAAGAAACTATGGTTGAAACTAGCCAAAATAAACACTAAAAGAGGTGTGAAAGATAAGGTAAAAAAAAACTAATTGGTAAAAGGAAAGCTATCTAGGTGGTTTGACAATGGAAGGTAAAGGATATAAGCTATGAAAGTAAGCAAGAAATGTAAACTAGGTGAATCCTCAGAGTGTTTGGATGACCACATTCAAGGTTCCCAACAAAACACTCACTATCCTAAGGAAAAATTGCCTAAAATTATTACACACAAATGGAAGTTTGGTAACCTATTGGAGGCTCCCAACACACTTCCAATGAAAGGACTTTTTGTTACAAAACTTGAAAGCAATGAAAGTAAGTAAATTGCAAATTACAAAATTACAAAACGGTCCTCAATTTTGGTGGTTGTTCTCTCTTTGGTGATTCACTCAATTTGGAGTGCTTCTTAGTCCAATAGCTCTTAAGGTGGTTGGCACCTTTCTTCTTGACTCAAATTCTTCAAGGGATGGCACCAATCCTCCTTCCAATTCCCTATATGGCAACCCACAAACAAGGAAACAAAGAGACAAGCAATAACCAAAGACAAAAAAAAATGAAATGAAAGCTAAACCAATGGATTTTTAACAAGACAATTTTTCAAGGATTATTCAACAATTAAAGCAATGAAAAGGACATCGAAGCAAGCTAGGACTCAAAGAGAAACTTAGAATGGCTCTAGAGTAGAGTAAAAAAAACTAAAAAAAAAAAACTCAAAAAACCTTTAGCTTTGGCACTTGTCTTCACACTAATTTTCAACTGAAATTTTGGAACTAAGATTGGTATAACATAGGCACCAATTATAGAATAAATTTTGAGCCAAAACAACAAGCACACTTCTCTTTCATTTTTTTTTTCCTGGATACTGATTTTCCTGCCAACTTATGTGATTTTTCGTATTTTTTTTCATTTTATCCAAATCACTTGGTTCTTTTTTTATAACATTTTTCCATATGTTAGCAATCCAGTAAAAATTTCAGCTCAAAATTCGAAGTAACCAATTCTCAGTAATTTTTACAAGTTTGTATGTCCAAGCTGCCAGCACCAGCGATTTTTTTAAGCATGGTATATTGATTGCCTTGGGCTTGCTTTCAGCCTTCCTATGTATGTTGAACTCACTAGGATTGTTTAACACAGTTTTAGGAGTTCAATATTCACTTAGGATCAACATTTCAGCCAGCAATTCAATCACCAAAACTCAAATTCACAATAGACACAATCATAAGGAAACCTAAAAGTTCAAGAAAAGGTTCACAATCAAAGACTCTCTAAGAATTTTGCATGAACATGTTAAGGACTAATTAACATGAAAGATTTTACTCAAATCAAATAATAGGCTAAAAGAATTTCATACACTCATGAACAAATCAGTTAGACAAAGAAACAAGAAAATAAAATTCAGCACAACATAAGAAATCTTATGTGACAAGTTTCATGACTAGACATGACTTCTATGACAAAACTACAATAGGTGAACAAGTCACTCTAGATTTTTGAGGTTTTCTTCTACTTTAATATTTTTGTAAGAATTTTATGGTTTAGGTTTCAGCCACAAAAAATAACAAGACAAAACTCAAAGGAACCCAAACTCAACACAATTCATGGTTCAAGAACAAGAACAAGAAATTTGAAGCATAGAAAATCAAATCTAGCTTCTATAGCAAGTTTAATCGGTGGAAACTCTAAAGAATCATGTTTAAAACATTTATCACAAGACATGTGAGGAGATACATGGAGAAAAAAATGAAGAAACAACAATGGAAGAGAAGGTAAAGCAAAAAAATTAATGGAGGTTTAAGGAGCACCTACTTGAAGCTCTTGTGCTCTGATACCACTTGATGGAAGCTTGCTTGTGGGGCTTCTATGGAGGCTGGATCTTTGAGCTTCAATGAGGTCCTTTAATGGTGATTTTCCACCATGGAGATGCAGCAGAAGACAAAGGAGAAGAGGTGAGAGGAGGCGTCATCCACTAGGGAGTAAGCCATGGAAGAAGGAGCTTCACCACCAAGATGAGCCTTGGATAAGAAGCTTGGAAGGATGCTTCAATGGAGGAAAAGAAAGAGGAAGAGAAAGAGAGAGGGGGGAGTACGAAATTGAAGGAATAAAAGAGGGAGAGAAGTGGAACTTTGAAGTATGTCTCACAAGACTCTCATTCATCAAAGTTACAACAAGTGTTACACATGCTTCTATTTATAGACTAGGTAGCTTCCTTGAGAACTTTCTTGAGAAAACTTCCTTGAGAAGCTTCTTTGAGAAAACTTCCTTGAGAAGCTAGAGCTTAGCTACACACACCCCTCTCATAACTAAGCTCACCTCCTTGAGAAGCTTCCTTAAGAAGATTCCTAAAGATGCTTGAGCTTAGCTACACATACCTCTCTAATAGCTAAGCTCACCTCCTTGAGATGAGAAGCCAGAGCTTAGCTACACACCCCCTATAATAACTAAGCTCACCCCTATGACAAAAAACATGAAAATACAAAAAAAAGTCCTTACTACAAAGACTACTCAAAATGCCCCGAAATACAAGGCTAAAACCCTATACTACTAGAATGGCCAAAATACAAGGCCTACGAAGGAAATACCTATTCTAATATTTACAAAGATAAGCGGGCTCATACTTAGCCCATGGGCTCGAAATCTACCCTAAGGCTCATGAGAACTCTAGGGCCTTCCCTTGGATCTCTAGCCCAATCTACTTGGAGTTTTGTACCCAATGCCCTTGCGGGGTAGGATTGCATCAGTATATATACTGGGAGTATATTTTATTATTATTATTAAATCATAAATTATGATAAATATTAATTTTTTAATTTTAATAATAGATATTTTTAACAGGAAATAATAAATATTTTAAAAGCTATATAAAAAGGGATTTATAATTAATTGACAACTTAAAAAGAAGTGTAGGTTAAATTTATATATCCATTGCTTTTATCCTCCTCCATGATGTAAATCAAGTTCAATGAAACAATGCAACTATTTGTAATACTATTAATTAACAAATGATATTAAAATAAAAAATAAATATTTTTATTAAAGAGTTACTTTAGAGGGGTAGTGTAGGCTTTCCAACTTTATAATATCAGACATGTACATCTATTAAAGATGGAATGCATGGGCCAGCCCAACCGTTTCAATGTTGGAATACAAAGATGATGAAGCTTCACTTTAAAAGCGCTACTTTGGCAATAACTCTTGTTGGATCCTTTGAAGCCCCTTTAGCTCGTAAGAAATCAAGGACCTCAAAATTTGTGAGTTCACCAGCATTGCCCTCTAAGCTGTGACAAAGCTATTAAACATCAATCATATCCCAATATAAAAGAGAAAGTTCAATTGAAATTAGTGTATTAATTTTGAAAACAAACAAAAATGGTAGAAACATACATTTTCATCTGTAAGACACCAGAGTGAGAGAAAAGGCCATTACAAAACAAGAGAGTGTCTCCTTTGCTTCTGCAATAAAACAAGCCCAGTACACAAACAGACAATTACAGAATGAAATTCCCAGTTTTCACAAAATATAACAAATAACACTGCTAATACAGCTTAAACACACATAATTGGGTTGGGGCAATTTTTTGGCAAACGTCGGCTTGGACTTTTTTGGACGACATAGGCTTGTGATATTTTTTTTGCTTGACGTCAGTTAAAAAGTAGCACCTACTAATGTTGATGAGAAAAAGCTTGGCCTACGTCAATTGAACAAACCCTCGGCTGCCATCAACAGAAAACAAAACTTAGCTGATGTCAGCATAAAAATAGCAATGACTAACATTGACCGAAAACCTAGCCTATTTGAACAAAAAAATATCCATAAAATGGCTTTGGCAAAAACCATAGCTTGATGTCGACCAAAAAACCTAGCATATGTCAGCCAAAAAATGGCCTTGGCATCGACCAAAAATAGCCTTGACCATTGTCGACTGAAAAACATCATCAACAAATTGGGGACAAGAAGAAATGATGTCTCCAACTTGCCTAGAGGTCAACTCCAACTTGTTCAAACTCATTCAAGTATGGGTTGGGTCATGGGTGTTAATTTTTAAACCCATGAACCAAACCCATAGACCCATTGATGTGACATGTCTTTAAAATTATTATTGTTGTTTATATGTTTACATATTTTTTATATTTAAAAGTTCCAATATTAGTGATAACACATTCACTAACTTGTTCAGACTTCAAAGTCTTTCATGAGATACTAAGTTCCCATTCTCTCTCTCACTCTCTACACTTAGCATCAGATTAAGGTTTCCAATTCTTTCTATTGCCCTCCACACATTGACTATAGGACATCCCCTCCATAACGTATTTCAATTTCTTCGAATGTCATTGTTGACTTATTGAGATTAAGTACTTAATTGTTAAGCAATATCACCATAACACTTTCATGATGCGCCAGCTAAGTGACTAGCTTCAAGGTGATTTTGCATAATTTGTATTTTGTGTTTATTTAAAACCTCAGTTTTAAAAAGTTTAAAACAAATTTAGATGTTCAGAACCAATTCACTTAATCAAAATCAACTTGTTTGTGACCAAGTTGTTTAGGGTTGGGTTTCATAAAAAAGTAGCATGAATCCAACCTTCCTTCTCAAGGAGGAAGCTACAGGATTGAGCCAGATATATAGGTACAAATTCAATAAAAGGGACAACATTTTTTTTTTGTGTGTGCGTATGTGAAGGGTAAAAAAAGTTGGCCAAATCTATGTTATCTTTTTTAGTTTTAAGTAAAGGTTTCACAGATAAAATATTGAAGGTAAAGAAATTTTGAATTCCATCATAACTAATGTTTTATTTGGTATAGATAAAAGATCTTCCAATACTATGTACTATTTAATTTTGGATGATGAGTCAATTTGGTAGTAGGTTTCATAAATTAGAAATTGAAGTAAAGGTTTTAAGAGTGATTTGATTTAGGCTTAGCCCTCCAAATGTCAAAAACAGTCAACCAAAGCCAAAGTAAGGAGTTGTAAGTCGACCAATTTATGACAATTTTGTAAAAAGAAACAAGTTTAGTCAAAACCATAGAAATTAGAGCTTTGAACACCAAATTATCTAATTAATTAGTGTAGGCCTAATATAAATAATTTAAATAGACAAAGACCTAATATAATTAATGTTTCTAATTATTAATTAGTTAACTAGAATTTAATTAACCTTAATTGTCTTAATTAAAGCTAACTAATAATAGATTACTTCCTCTGTCTCAAAACAAGCTAAACAAGTATTTTATTTTCAAGATCCTTGTGATGAAAGATGGTTAGTTGTTCTACATGGAAAAACAATTAATGTTAATTTAGCCTAAAAAGATTAAATTTGTACTTCTGAGTTCGAGGATAGTCGGAAGCGTTTTGAAACTTTGAAAAAGGGGAACGAGAGGTCAACATTGTGTTAAGCATTCAGGTGAGACACAACAAGGTTCTAGGATTCAAAAAACTCATCTTTAATTGATTTAGGTGACTTTTAACTATTAGAAATTGTAATTTAGTTTTTAAATATAGATTGGTGATTTCACAAATCTCATGAAATTATATTTTAAAATTTCTAATAGACACGTTATCACTTAACCAACGATAGGAATCTAGAATAATTTTTTAATATATCAAGAAACTAGAGGTCATCATTAATTCATTTATTGATTTTTTTTTGTCTACCATTAATATTTTAAGAATATAAGTAAAAAAAGTTGATTAATGTTACATTAAAAAGCTAAAATGACAATTATTTTGATTTTTTTTCTCTTACATTACAATTATAATGGAATGGGAAGGAGTAGAATATAATGAAAGATAGAAGATTAAAGTCTCTTGCAAGATGAATAATGAAACTTTAATTAATCCTAATGAAACAAATTTGGACCCAAAAACCTAATGGGCCAATGGGGCTCGGCCCAAAACCCCAAGATGTAGGGTTACAATACAAGAAATGTAAACACTCTCCCTTGGTCTTCATTCATGCACGGCCACTTCTAGAGTTTTAGGAGAGATAAGACAGCTTTTATCTCTTGCCTGGTGTTCTCTCTCTAACTTCATGGTCATCCTACGTCACGTTCTCACCTTTACAACTCAAATCTTGTCCCTTGGACATCAAATTCAAGGAGGAAGCTCTAGCAGACAAGGGTTTTTCATCAATCCATTTTGTTTTGCATTTTCTTGAACTCTAGAAGACTTCAAATCTCTCAAGGTATTGAGAGGTTCTATTTTCTTTAATGTCTATTTTGGTTTGGGAGGTTATCCTCCATGAGTATGGGCTCTTAGATTTGGTTTGGGGGGGATTAGATTGAATTTTAAAATGAAATCCAAAATCTGATTTTATTCAAAACAGATGGGTTTATTAAATTTTAATATGTTCGACTTTTGGTTTATTTGATTTTCAGTTTTTTGCTTGATTTATTCATAAAGTTATTTGATAAAATCAGTTTATGAACATTCCTAAGAAAACCGATAAAGTAAAGACATCAAATGTACAATTAAGTCTATTAACTAGTAAAGTACGTTTTTGTTGACAAATCTACAGTGTTAAACATTCATAGATTAATATGTATAGTACATTCTTTTGCCAATGATTCTTTAATGGACATTCTCTCCTACTTAATTTTTTCAGTTTAATGTAAAAGTTTATTTAGAAGGAAAATTAATTTTGAGTTGCATAAAAAATTCCTTGTTGCTTTTGGTAGGGATAAAAGATCTTCATATATTGTGCTATTTACTTTTGAATGATGAGTAGATATGGTTGCACATTATACATAAATTAGGTTAGTCCTTTTTAATGAATTTAATTACTTATATCGATATCTATATTATATTTATTAGGATAGAAATATGTAGACACAAAATAACATAACACCATGACATAAACTTTTGCAGTTTCCAATTGAAATTCACATAATTGGAAGGAATTATAGAATATATATATATATATATATATATATATATATATATACACATATATATACGTCAAAGATTAATACTCTCTCTGGTCTCATATATAAGCAAAAATAATTACTTCCCATAAATTAAGAAAGTTAGTTGAAATCATTTAATTTTACTAATTTCAAGTAGAAAGTAAGGTTATTCTTAAAATGTCCTCCATTCAAACCTGATACTTTGTACACTATATTCCATCCAATATCTACATATATTGTTAGGGATGAGTCGAGCCTAATGGTTAGTGTCTTATATGCATACCTTGGAAAATTGCACTTTTCTTAATTTGGTTTTTGTTCTTTCTTGCAATATCATCACACTCAATTTATCAGGTATTTCTTTATTTTTGAAGTGGCGTCTACATATATTGTTAGGGATGAGTCACCAGATTCTTTGTACACTAAAAATAAAGGAGTCACCAGATTCTTTGTACACTATATTCCATCCAATATCTACATATATTGTTAGGGATGAGTCGAGCCTAATGGTTAGTGTTTTATATTCATACCATGGAAAATTGCACTTTTCTTAATTTGGTTTTTGTTCTTTCTTGCATTATCATCACACTCAATTTAACAGGTATTTCTTTATTTTTGAAGTGGTGTCTCCAATCATCACACCTTGAAAAAGGTATGTATGTCTTCAACACCCCAATCCCAACCAATAGGGAAGATGAGATCATTGCTAAAGCCCGTTAGAAGACAAGTATGATGGTTATATTTGAATGGGACACATCTTAAAAGGTACGTGTGTGACACTTTTTTTTAAACTACGTGATGGGAACAAATAAGAAATTTCTTGTCAATTATTTTTATAATTATCGGATGATTGATAGTAGGCCTTTTATGAAACAAGTGCATAAATTGAATGTATGCTTAATATCTACGAACAAACACAATATGGATGTAGATGAAAGTTAATGATTCTATCTTGAATCATTGACAAAGTTCCTTCCTTATGGAATGACTTTAAAAAGTTTGAAACATCTAAAAGATCAAACCGATTTCTCTTGAACAACCGAGGTAGTAAAATGATACCAAAGGTACATATGTTCAACAAATGGTGTGAGTAATGGAGGAAGGTACATTGAAAAAGTTCTCTAAGAGTAGGAAGTGGGATTTTGTTATTCATGTAGTTTCACGTGCAGCCATAGTAAAAATGCATTTACGACTTCATTAAATATTGGATTGAGTTGGAATTTTGTGAGCCAATTCAGGATACATAATTCTTAAATCTAAATCTTTGGTTTGTTTATTGGTTGCTTGTGGTGAGAGATATTTAGTTTGTACTATCAATAATTTTTTTATACTTTCATCTTCTTGATTCTCTATTTGTATGTTTGTTGTTGTTTTAGTTGTTTAACCAATACTCACTTTTATCTAAAACCATGTGATTTTCAGAATCGTGTGATTTGGTTGTTTTGTTAAAAAAGGTAAGAGGTATTTTGTTCATTAAGTTGTATGATTAATTGATGAACGTGATTTGTGCACTAACTTGAGTATGTTTAATCTAAAACCATTTGGTTCATATATATTTTTAAAATGGTGGGTGATTATGTGAAATTTTCAAAATTATTTAAAAGTTGTATCCTTTCATGAGATTTTGTGTTCACTCATATGAAGTGAAAGTATGAATAGATGCGCAACAAACATGAGATGTGACTCTTCACCAAGAGTCATGACATGTGACTCTTACCAAGGGCCTTGAATGCAGAAAATCACCGGATTCTTTGTAACCGTGCCCCTTCCTTTCTTCCCTTACGCACATAGAGAAATAAGGAAACTATCATCGCTAGTTGTTTTCTTTGGTTTTCCTTAACTTTTGTTGAGTCATCACCTCCAATTTCAACTAACATAATAGATAAATTTTGCTCGTGCATGTGTGCACGCATACCATGTCGAAGCATAGGTTGATGTCGTAAGATATTATAAAAATACATACCTTTCATACACAAACAAACATATTGCTAAATCCTACAAGATCATATTGTAGTTTGATTTTTTGAACATTCATGTCATTTAATTATGTTAGTATCAGAAATAAGTAAAACATATTAACAAATGGTAAAGATTTGGTTTATAAGCTAATAATTTGTTCAACAATGACAAAATTTTGTTATATTTAATTTCTAAGTCAATGTATCTTGTCTATTGATTCTCTTTTCAAGATCCAATACTCCTCCAATAAACTGCCTTGATTCATTTATCTCATTTCCATCTTTATAATCTTCCTCCAAAGCCTCCATCAGTGGTTCAACGGTGTCTTGGGAAGGATTTCCAAATAAAATAGTTTTCAAAGGAGAAAATTCAGGTGGAAACACCAGCATCATTGCGTAGACTGCTCTTTCAATAAGTAATATTCTTTGCAAAATCACGATGATGATACAGTATTGACTGCTTCCACCATCCTGCATAACGCGTGGTGACATCTCCCTCAAAAAATCCAAGCAGGAAAATAGAAATTCCCGTTGGATATGGGTATGTAGTAATTTTTCCATGCAATGCCTTTGGTTCCAAAGAATGTAGCCACACAATCTAAAACTTCTTGATGCATTCTAAATTGCATTGCATGGAAGGTTTCAAGCTCCATTTCATTCCCATTATCGATGAATATCCACCCTTGCTAATGTATAAACCCCATCCTTTTTATTCCTTGTAGTTTGTTTTCCTATTGTATGTATCAATTTCTTCTCCACTTTTATCATTTCCTGGCTTTGAAATGGGGTGAAGACGGGATCATGAACTATTGGAAAATTCTCCAACACCATCACATCCTCCAAGGTGTTTTTTTTTTCTTACCTTAGGGTAACAAAAAGGTATTTGTCTCAAGACACCACTTCTCAACAACCCCAAAACACATGTTTTCATTTTTTACTATGAAGCACTTGGGTTGAAAACATGTGTTTTGGGTTGTTGAGAAGTTGTGTCCTTAGACAAATACCTTTTTGTGCTCCTAGGGTGAGAAAAATGTCACCTTGGAGGATGTGATGGTGTTGGAGGGTTTTGCAACTGTTGGTGATCCTGTCTTGACCCCATTTCAAAGCTAGGAAATGATGAAGGTGAAGAAGAAATCGATACATAGAACAGGACAACAACAATCTCCAAGGAGTAAAAAGAGTAGGGACAACAACAATCTCCAAGGAGTAAAAAGAGTGGGGTTTATATAAACATTAGCATGGATGGATTTTTGTCAATAGTGGGAGTGAAATTGAGCATGAAACATCCCTTGCAACTTGCTTGGCAATGATTGGCTTCTCTCCTAGTGGCTTGGTGAGAAAGTTTGTTTTCTTTATTGTTGTTCATCTTGCTGGTGAGAATCAGCTTTGTGACCAACAATTTTATCCAACATATAAAATGATTTTGGTCTATCGAAGAAAACAATAGTTTATTTCACTGGTAATGAAGAATTGGAATTGTAGTTAACTCTTTGGTCACCCTTTTACTACTTGATCCAAACTTGGGTGTGGGAGAGATTAACAAATTAGCAACCATAGCCTAGGCTGATTACCAATGAAGAACCTATGCTATTGAGGTGGAACAAGCTTAATCAATTGAAAATTGACGGTGTGAGATTTTCCCAGGACTCTACTAGGGGCAATTTTCCTTGGCATCCTTAATCATGTTCAAATTGTTGGTAAGTTTTGGTCTTTTAATCCAAAAAAGGAAACTTGGTTACCATGTGAGAGTAATTTGGATAAATGAAAATAGTTTTGGTTGTTATATGCATGACTATTTCAATGCTTGTTTGCAACAATGTATTATAAAAAAGTACCTACCACATAGAGAGTTGCTATGCAATTTGGAATGCATCAAGAAGTTTCAGATTGTGTGATTGCATTCTCTGACACCAAAGCTATTGCATTGAAAAATAACTGCATACCCAAAATTACTTTAAAAAATTGCAAACAATATTACTTGGCAAAAAAGCATTCTAAAGCTACTCTGCCATCATGGACCTCATGTATCAAAAGCAAATACAAATGGTAATGATGCTGATGTTGCACCTGAATTTTCTCCTTTGAAAACTGTTCAATTTGGAAATCCTTCTCAAGACACTGTTGACCCAAGAGATGGATGCTTTGGAGGAAGACTATGGAGATGGAAATGGGAAAAATGAATCAAAGCAATTTATTGAGGGGTTAATGGATCTTGAATAGAGAATCAATAGACTGGAGACAGTGACTAAGAAATTATAAAGATAGCAAAATTTGGTCACTATTGAACAAATTATTCTTATAATGCCTAAAAAGAAAATATGACACGATCTTTTAATTTTTAATGCCTTGGGTACATTAATGCCTTGGTTTCACATTTGTTATTTGTTATTTTGCCTTACTACAAGAAAAATGATCTATACCTACGGACAAAAACTATCACTATAAATAAAAAAATTCGTAGGTAAATGAATGATAGACTTTGTCCTACGGACGTTTCTTCCGTCAACTTTGAGGAGGCGTATAATGACGACTAATTGTCTGTCACTATAGGTTTTAACTACTATGTATAGTGTGTAGGTAAAAGTCATTAACTTTTACTTACATCTCCTAACTTTAGGTAAATGTCTTTAATATGTACCTATCTTCTTCAACTGTAGGTAAATATGTTTAACATGAACACCTCTAATAAGAAGACAATTCTAGGGTGCCAATTTGAGAGCCTAACTAGGGATGCACCTTGGCATTGGAATCTGCCCTCCTCAACCTTGCCTTGCTATAACATGAGTGTCCAAGTACTATTTTTCCTTAAATTATTACTAGCTGGAAGCTTACCAATCATCATATACGGACACACTTTGCATAGAATCAATATTTGAGAATCTCAAGCCAGAAGCATATCTTTTACTACATTAGAAAGCACAATTGTACAAGAGAAACAGAGAAAATCCTAGCTAATGAACACCATAATAAACTTTACTATCAGTCACACTCTTCTCATAGTTATCATTAAAGGTATTTACATGGCCTCGCATGTAAGCCTTGCCGTCACAAGCACATAAACACATTACTCCATTAATGCATCACACGGAACACTATTTGAAAATGGATCTTTTACTCTGTGCCTGCAAGGACTGTTGACCCTTCCACCTGATAGTTCATCGCATCCAATAGACAAAATATATAATAAGATATAAGTCTTAAAGTTCATAAATGGAGAGAGTCACACGGTCAAAATAAGCAAACTAACCATGAATGCAGAAACAAATATTCAAATAAATAATACCACTATTATGTGTAGTAGCTTTCCAATTTTTGTACCTAACACTCGATTTTCTTGTTAACCAAGGCCAAAAAGACCACCTAAATGAGACTTGTGAACCACTTGAGAGCCTAACCGAACTTGCTTAGATTATAATTTTGCTCTTAGGAACTTACAATGTTATTACCTCGGTGAAATTTAGTTGCAACTGGCAATCCTAGTTACGTAATGGATATTCAACTCTAACTTCTTAAGCTCTAAGATTACCTTCAAAAGTGATATGAAGATTTAAGTTTAAATTAGTCTAACCCATTCATTTTGGACACTACACTTTCCGTTTAGTGAAATTTAGCTGTATGTGTTGGCTTTTTGTGAACTCCTATTCTATTGTCTTTGACCTCACATTTTCCCTTTGTACCTGATGCAGTCTCAACTGACATTAACCTTATATTACTGTTGGGACTGATCACTGATTCTTTGTTCTAAACAGATGAAAAGAATATTCTGCAAAGAGAACTGAGAGCAGCACCGGTAATTATATTTAAACTCATGTCATCTCATTACCTTGAAGAATGCACCCCAGATTTGCTCTTCCTTGGCAGGTACTGCAGTAATCTTATTCTTTGGATTCTCATAGCATCTCAATCCTCCAACTGCTGTAGAGTAGAAACATCCAGTCCAATTTACAGAATAACAATGTCAATAGTGACGGGATACTTACAATCATGGGGAGCAAAAAGAAAAAGAACATAGACAACATCAATGTAAAAATCCTCATATTATGAATTATCATCATCTTGAAGGGCAGGGAGGAAATGATCCAATCTGGGATCACTTGGAACAAATAGTTTCTAAAATGCTGAGGATTGTGATATGCAGGAACAAAAATAAGCTCACCTCGAGGGAAAGAAGCAAGTGACTTGCCACAAAAACCTTTAAGCAATATAGTTTACTTTATACTTGTGATATACTAGAACAAATAGAACATTGAATACAAACCAACAATAGCATGGGAAGATATAATTTACTTTACTTGTTTGGTGAAAAATATATTAAATTTGGTCAAGTGAGACAGCAATATAAATACTAAGTACCAACTAATACAATATCTATGCCTTTTTATATAGCTTTGCATTAAAAAAAGTAATAGAAAATAATATGTATATATACTAGGAGTATATTTTATTATTATTATTAAATCATAAATTATGATAAATATTAATTTTTTAATTTTAATAATAGATATTTTTAATAGGAAATAATAAATATTTTAGAAGCTATATAAAAAGGAATTTTTAATTAATTGACAACTTAAAAAGAAGTGTAGGTTAAATTTATATATCCATTGCTTTTATCCTCCTCCATGATGTAAATCAAGTTCAATGAAACAATGCAACTATTTGTAATACTATTAATTAACAAATGATATTAAAATAAAAAATAAATATTTTTATTAAAGAGTTACTTTGGGGTAGATTTAGAGGGGTAGTGTAGGCTTTCCAACTTTATAATATCATACATGTACATCTATTAAAGTTGGAATGCATGGGCCAGCCCAACCGTTTCAATGTTGGAATGCAAAGATGATGAAGCTTCACTTTAAAATTTTATTTGGGACCAACATGTTATATTTTGATGCATAAATTCACCCTTATAAAAGTATTCACTCTTGAACAAGAGAATATTAGGAACTACTCACTCTCTTTCATGATAAGCTATATAACTTCTCCTGTATCAAGTATGTCACACTAATTTATTTTTAAGTTTTTTATTTCTCCCTATTGTTTAAATTTAGTCTATCTCAATTTAAATTTGAATTTTGAATTTTAAAATTTGATACATTATATAAATTTGATAGACATACGGATCACATGTATTTATTTAAATAATTTGTTCACAATGTGGTCATAGCTAAAAAATTGCAGAGCTAAAAACTTCTAACTAAATGCTTAGGTGTAACATAAATTGGAAAATCAAAATATTGATACTTACTGGGTATAGTTCAAAATCAGCAGCTGGCCCAATGTTTAATATGTTCAGAGCCTCAGCTTTTGCCAGGTCGTACTATTTAACACTTGTTAAGAACTCATTGATCCTCTCTCTTGTTTGAACAGAGGCAGCAGTGTCAACCAAATAATCATAAACCTGCTAGATATACAGAACATTCATCTACCAATAAAACTTACAAGTATTCCCATTTATTAGAAAAATCAAATCTAACTTTGTATTCAGACTGCGCTACTTTGGCAATAACTCTTGTTGGATCCTTTGAAGCTCCTTTAGCTCGTAAGAAATCAAGGACCTCAAAATTTGTCAGTTCACCAGTATTGCCCTCTAAGTTGTGACAAAGCTATTAAACATCAATGATATCCCAATATAAAAGAGAAAGGTTCAATTGACATTAGTGTATTAATTTTGAAAACAAACAAAAATGGTAGAAACATACATTTTCATCTGTAAGACACCAGAGTGAGAGAAAAGGCCATTACAAAACAAGAGAGTGTCTCCTTTGCTTCTGCAATAAAGCAAGCCCAGTACACAAACAGACAATTACAGAATGAAATTCCCAGTTTTCACAAAATATAACAAATCACACTGCTAATACAGCTTAAACACACATAATTGGGTTGGGGTGGACATCAAAAGCAAAAAAAGTTGAGTTGGGTGTGTTTTCCCCTACAAAGAAAAATAGCAATGTTAAAAAATTAGATCAATACATTTAATTTGAGCAACCAAACATGAATAAAATAGTGAAGACAAAAACAAGTTGTGAAGCTTCTGGCGGTTTGAATTGAGAGTCCATAGAATCTTCTGGTTTAGCCTTGGAAAAACTGGAATCAGCAATAGGCTTTGCATTGTTAGGCTGAGTTAATCCAGCCACTGCCTTCATTCATGTGATTATGAATGTTTACTCATGCTACACTTACTTCCTGACCTTCTGGTTTGTGATTCTTGACATCAAGAAAAATTAAATGCTTGATTTTAATCAGCATCCCTATCTTCCATTTATTTCCATAAATTATCAAGAAATTCATCTCTCTCTATTCCTTTTAATACATGTTAAAATCAAAAGATAAAGACTAAACTAGCCCATAAGATTTAAAAGCTAAATTCACTAGAAATTACCCTTACCTTTCGTTAAGTTATCATGTATTAGTCATGAGAGTGAACACTAAAGAAAAACGATTGCAATATAAATATATACATGAAGAGCTGGGTTATTAAAAAAAAAGTACCTCCATTGAGCCATAAGAGAACGGGTTTTTGTTCTGGTTTGTGAGTGGCCTCGAAAAACCAATAGAGCAGTGCTCTTCCTTGAGTTTCATAGACAGTGATATAACCACCATATTGTTGAACTTGACCGGAGGCATTATTTGCTTTATATTTATTTATTTATTTATTTTATAAAAACAAACTCTATTTTATTTTCTATCAAACAAATAAATGAAATACCCTTTTTATTTTCTCTCAAATCATTATTTTAATTAATAATTATATCTCCTTACTTATTTATTTATAAAATCTCATCATTTTTCTAAAACTTTATTTATTTATAAATAACAATCCTTTTTAATCTAGATTACAAAAATTGGGATGTTACAAAATACGCCAGATACAGTGATTCAAAAAGCATTCAAATGCCTAAGCTGCGCCGCATTTCAGTAAGTTGCAGATGTGATCATTACAATGCCGCAGCATTAATATAGAGTTGCATGCTAAAAGAATCAAAATCAAAATCTGGTATATATTTGCTCAGAAAAATTTCTAGCCTTGTAGGAGAATTTGTAGAAGATAGGAATGAGAAAACCCTAAGGTTTATACAGTAATTAATAACACAAGAGTCTCAAGATAGAGAATGAAGCTTCATTGTAAGAACTATGGAAAGCACCTGTAGCAGATGACGAGAGTGATGAGCAAAATGACGACGACAATGACGAAGTCTATTTCGTTGAAGCCTTTGGGAAGACACGGCACCGTGAGGCGCCATTTGGTGGAGGAGATTCCGATTGTGGTGCCTAGGTACGCCGTCAAGCCTCTGGCGACGGTGACATTGGAAAGCACGGACCAAAGGTGACGCGGAGGTAGCTGAAGGCGCCGCCGGCGACGGGCATGTTGACGACAAACTCAGTGTAGCAGAAGGCGGAGAGGAGGGTGCAAAAGCCGACAATGGCAATTAAAATAAGAGTAAACACCAAATTCAAATTAAATACTAATAGTATCTTAAAATTTCATTAATTTATCCACACTATCCATCCATTTGTAAGTAAAAATCTTTTTTATTTTACGTACAATTTAGCAGTAGGAATAAGTTTTTATAAGGTTTTACCTACACTACATAGTTATAGGTAAAATTTTTTTTATATATTTTTCCAAGATTTACCTATACTAAAAACTGTAAGTATAAGTCTTTGAATTTAACCTACATTAAACAATGGTAGGTAATAAAGTATTTTTAAAGTTTACCTACACTAATTCATGTTTATAGGTAAAGGTGTTTGTAGGTATAAGGCATTTTTCTTGTAGTGCCTATGGTGGTTCAAGGAATGTGTGCAACACTTTTTTCGCTAACTATCACTACTAAAAAAAAGGCTTTCTACATCGCCCTATTAACATTGGTTAACGAAAGCGCGGTGACATTTTCGTAATTAAATGGAGTTACTTAACATCGATTATAGCAAAACCGATGTTAACTACTTGATGTTAACATCGGTTATTTAAAAAACCGATGTTAACATGATGGTTAGATGAATATGGTAACATCGGTTTGTTAAAAAACCGATGTAATGTATTTGATGTTAACATCGGTTTTTACAAAATCGATGTTAACTATATTCAGTTAACATCGGTTATCCATAAAAAACCGATGTTGTTATGTTTATAAGTTAAAAATTGAGATTTCACAAGCCGCGCGCGCTCGAAAACCTTGCCCTGCCTCTTCTCTTTGTCACCGTGAAATCACTCTTCTCTTTCTCCTCCCGCCTGAAAACTGCCGGAAACCGCTCCCTCGACAACCACATTGTCCTTGCTCAAACCCACAGAACCCCCTACACTACCGGAAAACCCACATTCTCCTCGCTTGAACCCACAGAACCCCCTACACTGTTCTTGGAAGTCTGGCTCAAAGAAAACCCAACATACACTGTTGCTACTAGGGTGCTGAAACAGTCGTGGGTGCTCAAAGCTCAAAGCTTTCCATGCGAGGTACGTAGGTCAACTTCGTCTATGCTAAGTTTCCATGGGTGTTCATGCTTTATTTATGATAATAATAATAATAATAATACATCTTCAGTTGCAATATTGCTGATTGAGGTACGAGGAAAGCTTAAAGTTTAATGCCATTTTGTTAGATCTCACTGCCATTGTCACTATTAGGGTTCGAGGTAAGCTTGATCTCTTTTTCATTTGTAGTTTACTTAGGAAACATGTTGAAGTTTGTCTCTGTTAAATCTATAGACTGCTTGGAGCACCAATAGAGATTACTAGTGATAAATCTTTAGGGAAATTTGTAACATAGATTCAATTATATGTAGGACTAGGGTCAGATATAGTCATAAACAAATTGTCTTTTGGTTCTTTGGTAGTAGATCACTGCTTTTGGAATGTTTTTTTTTTTGTCAGCAAAAATAATATATATTGATATATGAGGGAGTACCAGAGGTACCATAAATACAAGAGTATGTAAGTAAGGCTGGTAAATCCTCATATCAGGCTGAATACAAACTGATAGGAGCTTACTAGCCTACTAAAAAGTGGCAAAAATTACAAAAACCACAGCTGGTGTTACCCTAGTTTACAAAAAACCAGCTGGTAGATTGCTAGACCAATATTTGAAATGCATTGTAAAATTTTTCTCCATTGTTCTGAACCATGTCCATGCCAAAAACAGTGCATCTTCCAGCAAGTTACTGCCATTGAATGGAGCATTCGTGAAAATAATCTTATTTCTATGCTGCCAAATAGACCAATTTAGAGCTACCCACCAACACTTCCACCTATTGTATTTCTTCCCACCTTTCATCCCATTGTTGTGCTGCAGAAAATGGAGCCTTGGATTTATAGGATAGGCCCCTGAGGTGCCTATCCATGATAGGGATTCCCACCAAAATGTTGTGTTTTGCTGCAGTCAAAGAAAAGATGAGATGCAGTTTCCTCCTTAATACCGCAGAAAGGACACAGGCTGTCATTTATATCAATTTGCCTTTTTCGCATATTAGACTTAGTCAGTAATCTATCTCTAATTAACCTCCCAGCAAAAATTGATGCTTTAGCTGGGATCTTTAGCTTCCATAAGTCCTTGAATATATCATCCATGTTTCCCTCCTCTGAGTTCCCTTGCAGCAGAATGTAGGCACTCCTAGAAGAATAGTATCCATTGGATTCAGGTTTCCATACCCAGCTGTCTGCTGCATGTTGTTGGAGTGCAGTGTGAGATATATCTTCCAAAAAACCTACAGTCGAGGCTACCTCATTGTCAAATAGGGGCCTTCTCCAAGAAAGGTTCCATTCCCATGCTGAATCTGTGAAGCTCCCCATTTGCAGAATTAATTTTTGTTGCTGGCGGGATATCTGAAATAGCCTAGGGTATTTTTGCATTAGTGGTTGACCAATTCCAGTCCATTAATCCTCCCAGAAATGAATTTTATCCCCACAGCCCACCCTCCATACTGTTCACTGTTGAAGTACATTATTGAATTGTTGGTCATGGGTCACCGCCATCAAATCCTGCCACCACACTGACTCATTGTTGACCCTTTTAGCATCCACCAGTGATCTCACCCACCATACTTAGAAGCCAATATTCTGGCCCACAGCTCCTTGCTTTCGTGAAACAAATCCCATCTCCACTTCTCGAGAAGAACTTTGTTGAAGGTCCTTATGTCTTTTATACCCAGGCCCCCTTTTTGTTTTGGGAGGTAGATAGTTTCCCATTTGGTCCACGCTATTTTCCTTTGCTCTGACCCTCCTCCCCATAAAAAGCTGCGCTGGATTCCAATGAGATTATCTGCTACTTTTCTGGGCAACCTGAAAAAAGATAGAAAATAAATGGGGATCGATGATAGGGTGGACTGAATAAGGGTCACTCTCCCCCCAAAGGATAAATGGCGTTGTTTCCATCTAGCTAGCTTCCTCTCCCCCCAAAGGATAAACTGCTTTTGGAATGCATTTGGTTTCTTTGCTTGTGCAAGCATTTCAACCACTTCCCTGATGGTTGGTCTCTCCACACTTTGCTCCTGAACACATAGCATGGTCACAAAGTATATCTGCTTTGCTTCATCTAAGGGAATGTGACATAGCCTCTCATCAAATGATACAAAATTAATTTTAATTAACTTTGAAGAAACATAAAAGAAAAAAGTTAAATAATTTAGTTGAGCCAGTTCAAGAGCCCATGATCAGAGTATGAGTATGCTCAAATTCAACTTTGCCAGCCAAACATTCAAGTTCGAATTCAATAGAATTGATCTTTGAATTAAGCCAAGCTAAGTTAGTGAGTTTTCACTAAGGCAAGCAAAGCCATATTGTCAATGGTATTGTTTCCCAACCCTTCTTGCTTGCTACTTCAGATAATAAAATATAAGTTGATACTGCAGACACATATTTGCTAACTACTAGAAATAGAAAAAAAAACAATAATTTCAGTTCACATCTTATAAAAGACTCTAAAACATTTAAATCTGAAACTCACACCATAATTTGGCGAAATCCAGTGTCACATCACAGTATTTACCAGATAACTAAACTGAAAAACTTTTAAGAAATGCTCAGAGAAATCTATCCTTCTCTTTTAAAAGTTCAGAAGTTTCCTTGTTGCCATTGATATTAGGTAATGGAAAAGAATAGGAACCAACACTAACTTGCTGTTGAAGAGTTGAATAAATATCCAAGATCGTGTCTAGAAGAAATTTATCAGCTCCATGAAATGAGACGAATGAGACAGAAAGAGAACAATCATCATGTTATCCTAATGGAATTGTAACCTGCAAATAATTTAAAAGCCTATATATGTAAGTCAAAATATCAGAACAATTAATAAATATTTAGAGAAGAAAAATATTTACCTCTGAACCTAAAGGATATCAAATTACCTGACAACATCTAGATACACTAGCAATGCTCGATAATGCAAATGTTCTATCATGGAACTCTGAGGAAAAACCTTTCTTTGTATTAAGCTTTAGTTGATTGCCTGCTATGGTAGGAATAACAAGTATTCCATCATCCTGTGGGACAATTAAAACCAGGAGATAATAGGGTGGTATTGAAGCATACAGTGGACTTGCCAAAATAAATTATTTTAGCCACTTTCATTATAAGAATCTGTGTACATTGTTACACTAGACTAATTGCTTATCTATTTTCCAGTCTTCCAATAATCTAATCTAATTTCTAACAACGTTCATTGACTTAAAATAACCTATATATGAAACAAGAGTAAGAACAGACTAATACCTTTAATAGACTATGCAAAAAAAAATAAATTCAAAACAAGTATATTGCTCATTATGTAGGCGAGTCTATTTTAAGCAAAGGACACACGTTATTACAATATAAATGTAACACCACCTTATGGCACCTGAACAATTTCTTTCTCATTAGTGGATGACGAAATCTAAGGATATTTATGAACCTCAGCCATCCAATACAAATGCATGAAACTCTTGAGCATTTTATAGAATTGAAAATTAGCTTTTGCTTTGTAGTTACCATCAGTTGCAGATTTTTCACAGCTAGTTGCCACGGTTATTAAACACACATTTGGTTTATGCTTATCCAACATAAATTTCCATGTGTTTAGTTTATAACTTTTTTTGGAGTACTCCAGTTATTGATACCCAGATTGGTATTATTATGTTTTTTTTTATTTTTAATTCATTTATAGAACTGCCAATCCTTACTCATACGACTTCATTCTCTTTCATAATAAATTTTTAATAGAAAAGCTTGCAGAGCAAGGTAATATATTATAATAAATGAAATGATAAATAGTTTGAAAAGAATACCCTTGTAATGAAAGCATAACTGAAGAAAGAGTTTTCAATATAGATGTTTCATTTTGTTGGTGGGTTGATTGCTGATGAAGCCTTAGACTGGGCGCCCTAGAGTCAATATACTGACAAAGATTCAAATGCTTTGGAGCCTGATCTGCAAAACCAAAATGACTAAAACACTTCATAATTTACCCAAATTTTCTCCTCTTTTGGTGATTCAGTCGAGAGATCAACTTTTTCTTATGGAAAACTAGTATCTACTAAATCTGAAGACTGGCTTGATGAGCTTGAACACATTGTTATTATGTTGAACTTAGTTCATATATGCAACCAATTTTAGATATGTTGATAAGGTAGTTCTATCAATGCAATTGAATATTTTACACAACCAAA
The DNA here is from genome assembly GCF_000004515.6 of Glycine max. NCBI lineage: Eukaryota > Viridiplantae > Streptophyta > Magnoliopsida > Fabales > Fabaceae > Glycine > Glycine max. Next base: position 221,931 of record NW_024464702.1, read on the forward strand.
ACAACTCCTAGATTGCCCTTGCGGCTATGAGAAGTGAGAACTAATGATGCATCTTTCTAAGTAGAAGAATGGAGAAAGCTTTCCCTTCTCAACCTGGTTTCTCTTGCCCCTAAACTTCTTATGTTCAGTGTCACTGAAGATTAGTTTATTGTTGAAGATTGATTCATGCTTGCTGAAATCAATTTCTTACACTGAGAATGCTTTAAGAAATAGTTTCCTCAATCCTGTGCCAATTGCCAATAGCTTTGAGCTCCTCATAATTAGATTTAGTGTTGTTCATTGTAGCTCCTTTGATGTAAATAGAATTTAGAACACACACAGAGCTAGAATTAGCTCCTGCCCTCTGAAATAATCTTTAAACTTAGACATGTTTGTTTTGACTAATGCACTTGATAAGAAAAATCAGGATTAGATAAAAATACTACTCAAGTAGATTAGTTGGGCTATACGCATTTCATATCCATTGTTTGTTAAATAGCAGCCATGGTGCTATAGCATAGTGGGTTTCCCGCTAAACACCATTTTATGGCTATGACTTTTTTATTTTCTGATGGCATCCAATTTTATTTTTTTTTTGCACCGCAAAAATCAGGTCCAGTTCCTGTACCCACTGATGAGGTTTCCTTAGTGGGGCAGACACTTCACACCTTCCTTTCTTGGCTGACACATCTGGTCAAGTCTTTATCACAGCAGGTACTTATTGTCCTTACTATATGTTTCTTCTTTTTAAATTAATTCATTAAGCGTGCCTCAAATTAGGCTATTTAACTTTGTTTCATGAACAGGTAGTTGTGTCTCCTGCAAAACCACCTCCAAAGCCCGATGATCCGCTTTATCTGATGACATTGACCATCCCAGAGCTTTTCTCGAGGCCTTATCAGGTTAGATGGGATGCCACCATGTTCGGGGTCTTTAATCCAGATTTCCCCCTCTACATAAAGCACGAAGACCTCTCCGAAATCGCACACGGTGGTCAATGTCTCAGCATATCAGTGTTACAGTTGTGGATTTTGTAAGTCATTTTATATTACTTTTAATTACCTAAGTTATTGCTTTCAATTCATAAATATTTAACTTTGACTTAACATAAACAGGCATCTCACTGAAACATGTATGCGAGCGGGGAATTTTGATATCTATGGATTCCTCGAGCCACAGTCCATTTAGAGGTCTGGGCAATCGCAGTTTGAGTCTGAAAGTTACATAAAGACTTAGATGCAGAGTTCAAAACGCGATGTCTATCTTGGAGCCTACCTAAATGGGTAAGTCACAAAATAACTGAATTTAATTAATGTTTACTAATGTACTAACCCATATTAATCTCCACTGCAGCAGACACTGGCAGATGGTGGTCATCCTGCCCAAGGAACACCTAGTTGTCTGGTTTTGTTCATTACATAATAGGCCAGACAACTACCTTAAGGGGATTATTAATAGGTTAGTGTTCTTTTCAATACATTTGCATTGAAATACCTCAACGTACAACACCAGTTTTTAATTGTTACTCATCTGGAACAGTGCTTTAAAAGGTCTTGATGATGCTCCACAGCCTAAATCAAAGGCTCCTGCTAGGTGGATTGTCGTCAAGGTACGTCATTTACATAAAACTTCCACTTATATATATTTCTTTATGTGTTTGTACACTAGTTGTTTAATTAATATCCAAATTTCATTATGTATTTAGTGTAATAGACAAAAAGGAAGTACTGAGTGCAGCTACTATGTGATGCACTGGATGTCCATCATCATTTTAGGAACTTTTAGGAATAATTGGGAAGCAGTAAGTTTATTTCAAACAAAATCGATTTATTTATAATTTGTATTACATTATTAACTTATTATGATTTATTTCATCATGCAGTATTTTAACGATCCTAGACCATTGGAGCCAGAAAGATTAAAGGCATTGCGGATCCAGTGGGCACAGTTTTATCTCCGAGTTAGAGATCAGGCCTAGGATTTAGGGACATTATCTTTAGCTTAGTTTACTTTGGTTTAACATTTTTGACATTTTCTATGTAATATGAACATTGAATTCATTTGATGATTGTTCTTTATGATAAATCAATTATTTGATGTTTATTATCATTAAAACTGCTTGAAAGCAGAATAAAATGTTTATTTGCTGTGAATTAGGCTTGAAATTGCATTTGACAGGTACAACTTTGAGTTTACTGTAAAAACAGAAAGTATATATATAAAAAATACTTGAAAACAACATCTGTTATTAACAAAAACTGATGTTAATATGGTAAACAACATCGGTTATTTACAAAAACCGATGTCGACATTAACCTTAACATCACTCATACACAAAACTGATGTTAACTTTTGTACATTAACATCGGTTATTCATACATAACCGATGTTACCGTTTCTATATTAACATCGGTTATTTATACATAACCGATGTAAATATACATAAGTTAACATCGGCTATCTATACATAACCGATGTTAATGTACAAATGTTAACATCGGTTATCTATAAATAACTTATGTTAAAGTTGTACACTAACATCAGTTTTCTTTGAATAGCCGATGTTATATACAAAGACGTACAACAAATAAGTATATGCATCATCAATGTTGACATCGGTTTTCTACTGAAACCGATGTTAATATATGATGTTATATACAAAGACGTACAACAAATAAGTATATGCATCATCAATGTTGACATCGGTTTTCTACTGAAACCGATGTTAATATATGACATTAACATCGGTTTTACTACAAAACCGATGTCAACTTTCGTCATGCATACACTTTTTTTGTTGTAGTTCTTTGTGTTTAACATCTGTTATTTAGAAAACTGATGTTATCATATTTATGTTAACATTGGTTTTTGAAAACCGATGTTAACGATGATACATTCAACATCGTCACTTTCAACATCGGTTTTAGAGCCGATGTAGAATGCCCTAAATAACCGATGTTGAAAGTGTAATTTCTAATAGTGTATTTATTATTTATATTAAAATTCGGCTGAGACACTATATATAAGTGTTTGTTTGAGTATGCATTACATTGTTTCAAACATGGATCAGTAATTTTTAACCAAATTTAGGCCATTATTTGGAACCTATGGTTGTGTTTAGGGTCTTATTGGAAAACTGTATTTATTAAAGAACCTATGGTTGTGTTTAGGGTCTTATTGGGAAACTGTATTTATTAAAGAAGACAAATATACTTTAAGTATAACATGATACCAAGTTGACTCATCTTCCAAAAGTACATAACACAGTATAAGAAGATTTTTTATTCTTCTACCAAATTAAAAAATTTATTTCTTATGTTATCGAAAATTACATTTCCTTCCTTTTTTTCCTTCCAAACGTTTACCTTAAACTCAAAAAAATTAAAGTAGGAGATTTTTCTTAATTATTATATTTATTATCCTTTATGCACAAAATATAAAGTGATGTCTCTTTTATTGAATTTGTACCTATTTGGCTAAAATTTGTAGCTTTCACCTTGACATGGCAGAGGTTTGAGCAACTAAAGAATCCTAGGAAAAAGAGTGAGCAACATACTAGTAATTCAATGATTAACAATGAAGATCTTTTAACCATATACATATACTTTACTAATTAATAGTCTCAATTGTGATTTCTTTACTACCTGAATTTTTCTCGGAATATTTATAAGCCGATTTACTCCAATAAATAGACAGAAAAATTGAAATCCAAGTTGTCGATCACCTCGGAAAAATTGAAGCAAAAGGAGTCTTTTCTTTTTCTTTTTCTTCTCTTGAATAAATGGTTGGAAGACAAGTTGAGAAACAAAAAAAAAGGCTCAATAAGCAAAACATAGGATTGAAACAATTTTGTCTTCAAAATCAATCCAATCCAATTGATGTACACCTTTAAATTTTGTGAATTTCATCGATTCATCACTTTTTTCTATAATTTAATTCCCACTATTTTAAATGTACAATTTTTTATCACATAAAAATTTAACATCAAAATGCTCATTTTGGATATGATATGGTCATGAGGAAAAGGATTTTTTATTTTTCATAACATGGTATACATATATATTTACAAAATGTTGGCTTTTTCTTTTGGAAGATGCACTATTAGAACAGTTGAGGCAAAGGTTGTGCTAGTCAATTAGACAGAGAAAAGTGTGCTTTCTCAAGTGTTTACTGTAGCATATATAATTGTCAAGTATTTCTTGTAGCCTTAGCCTATCATATTAGAACTAGTGTGAATCTCATAAATGTTGATTACCATGAAACTGTGTTTAAGCTTGTTTGGAAGAGCAGCTCTCCGAATAAAGTCTTGGCTTTTTCATGAAAACTTTTACCTGACCGTTTGGCAATTAAGAAAACCCTGATTATGAAGGGCCAAGACATTTATAGTAGCCAAGATGAGGGTACTACTTCACCTTCCTCTAGTGAAGTTGAGGAGGCAAAGGGGAAG
>NW_024464702.1:226645-229283 GCF_000004515.6 Glycine max
GAGAAAATCAAAAGTCTCCTTAATACAAGAAGGCCTATATCAAGATGCTAAGAAAAATGCAACAGGTGCGCTTGTCTATACATAAGAAACTTAATCTTGCTAATAATCTCTATTACAGAAAATTGATAATCTTCAAAAATCAGCTTGTTCCTAGACAGCCAGATGTAGTAGACTGTAATTGCTATAGCCAAACAATGTAATTTTCCTTGAACACCTGATTTGGATCTGCCCCTAATTAAAGAGTCAGTAATGCACTGTAAAGAAGTGAAACGCCTACGGAAAAGAGCCAAATCACGAATGTGAGCCCAAACTTGGAGAGATTTCCTGCAAGAAAAGAACAAATGAGCATTTGACTCAGCCTCATTTGAACATAAAGGGCAGAGGGAACCCTTGTTCAAAAAAACAACTTTGTCAAAAGTAAGCAGTCAGTTCCTTTTAGCAAGCCACAAAATGAAAGACATCTTAGGGGGGATTGCTGAGTTCCATATAACAGAACACCAACTAACAGTAGGCTTGACACCTCTAATGTATTCATAGGCTTTGCCAACAAGCAATTGTTCATTGGTGCTCCAAGATTGAATCCTCTTGTTGGCCTCTTCCGTACTTAGCTCTTTGGAGATAATAAAGTCCCTTATTTGAATGATTTTCTTTATCAAAACTGAATCCGATGAAGAAGTATTGTAATTCCACACATCAGGTGCTGCGGAAAGAACATAGGAATGATATTGAATCATATTTCTGAGTTCGACCAAAGTTAATCCTGTGCTGTGGAATTTCCAAGTTTTACTTGCTTTTGAACGATTCGAAAGTCATTTTCAATTAATTTTTTTTATCAACATCAATCGAGACTATTTTTTATCAGATGTCAGTTGGGGCAATTTTTTGGCAAACGCCGGCTTGGACTTTTTTCGATGACATAGGCTGGTGATATTTTTTTGCTTCACGTCGGTTAAAAACCTAGCATATGTTAGCCAAAAAATGGCCTTGGCATCGACCAAAAATAGCCTTGACCATTGTCGACCGAAAAGCATCATCAACTGATAAGTTCTATCCTATTTTATTGTGTCCTTTTTTACTCTTAATGTTTTTTTGTGGCCATTCCAACCATTTGAATGATGTGAGAATAGACTGTGATTGGAAAGTCATGATTTTAGTTGGAATTGAAATTGGATGGTTGATGTGTTTTGACCTAGGGATTTGTTTTAATATATTAATTTTGTAAGAGGCTTGCTTTATATGTATCAAGATTTTATGATTTATCTTTCTATGGATATGTGGTAAGTTGTAAAATTCAGAATATTTTTTTCCAACAAATTGGGGACAAGAAGAAATGATGTCTCCTTAACCATGAACTATGAAATTGGGATAGAACACCTCTTTTGTTATATGAGATTGATGCTTTGGGTATTTCATGAGTCATAATGGTTTAAATAATATAAATGTTCTCAAACTCTATTTGAATCATATTTAATGAAAAATATTACTTTTTTTATTTTCAGAGATTGTTTATTCTAGTCGATAAAAAATCAAGTTTTAAATTCAAATCAATCAAATGAAATTTTCTTCATTTAAATAGTGGATAAAATTTAAAGTTCTAGTCATTGAGACAAGTTGTTGTGGTAACGATACTCTACATACATTTTTAATTATTTGTATAGGTACACTTGCCTAGAGGTCAACTCCAACTTGTTCAAACTCATTTAAGTATGGGTTGGGTCACGGGTGTTAACTTTTAAACCCATGAACCAAACTCATAGACCCATTGATGTGACATGTCTTTAAAATTACTATTGTTGTTTATATGTTTACATATTTTTTATATTTAAAAGTTCAAATATTAGTGATAACACATTCACTAACTTGTTCACACTCCAAAGTCTTTCATGAGTTACTAAGTTCCCATTCTCTCTCTCACTCTCTACACTTAGCATCAGATTAAGGTTTCCAATTTTTTCTATTGCCCTCCACACATTGACTATAGGACATCCCCTCCATAGCGTATTTCGATTTCTTTGAATGTCATTGTTGACTGATTGAGATTAAGTACTTAATTGTTAAGCAATATCACCATAAGACTTTCATGATGCGCCAGCTAAGTGACTAGGTTCATGGTGATTTTTCATAATTTGTATTTTGTGCTTATTTAAAACCTCAGTTTTAAAAAGTTTAAAACAAATTTAGATGTTCAAAACCAATTCACTTAATCAAAATCAATTTGTTTGTGACCAAGTTGTTTAGGGTTGGGTTTCATAAAAATGTAACATGAATCCAACCTACCTTCTCAAGGAGGAAGCTACAGGATTGAGCCAGATATATAGGTACAAATTCAATAAAAGGGACAACATTTTTTTTTTGTGTGTGTGCATATGTGAAGGGTAAAAAAAGTTGGCCAAATCTATGTTATCTTTTTTAGTTTTAAGTAAAGGTTTCATATATAAAAAATTGAAGTTAAAGAAATTTTGAATTCCATCAGAACTAATTTTTTATTTGGTATAGATAAAAGATCTTCCTATACTATGTACTATTTAATTTTGGATGATGAGTCGATTTGGTAGTAGGTCTCATAAATTAGAAATTGAAGTAAAGGCTTTAAGAGTGATTTGATTTAGGCTTAGCCCTCCAAATGTCTAAAACAGTC
>NW_024464702.1:230098-231521 GCF_000004515.6 Glycine max
ATGACTTAACTAACGATAGGAATCTAGAGTAATTTGGTAATATATCAGGAAACTAGAGGTCATCATTAATTCATTTATTGATTTTTTTTGTCTACCATTAATATTTTAAGAATATAAGTAAAAAAAGTTGATTAATGTTACATTAAAAAGCTAAAATGACAATTATTTTGATTTTTTTCTCTCTTACATGACAATTGTAATGGAATGGGGAGGAGTAGAATATAATGAAAGATAGAAGATTAAAGTCTCTTGCAAGATGAATAATGAAACTTTAATTAATCCTAATGAAACAAATTTGGACCCAAAAACCTAATGGGCCAATGGGGCTCGGCCCAAAACTCCAAGATGTAGGGTTACAATACAAGAAATGTAAACACTCTCCCTTGGTCCTCATTCATGCGCAGCCACTTCTAGAGTTTTAGGAGAGATAAGAGAGCTTTTATCTCTTGCCTTGTGTTCTCTCTCTAACTTCATGGTCATCCTACGTCAAGTTCTCACCTTTACAACTCAAATCTTGTCCCTTGGACATCAAATTCAAGGAGGGAGCTCTAGCAGACAAGGGTTTTTCATCAATCCATTTTGTTTTGCAGTTTCTTGAACTCTAGAAGACTTCAAATCTCTCAAGGTATTGAGAGTTTCAATTTTCTTTAATGTCAATTTTGGTTTGGGAGGTTATCCTCCATGAGTATGGGCTCTTAGAGTCATTTCTATATTATTTGGTTCACATACTTCACACAGTTTTTTTACTTTGTTTGATTCACATACCGTTTGATGAAAATAAAATTATATTTGAAAATTAGACTCTTGAGGAATATGAATATATATATAATACGTTATGTTTGGATTAGAATTGAATTGCTATATGAACTTTACAAATTGACTCTTTTGCTAAGTGTTGCAGTTTGGAATTCGTGCATTGTTTTCATAACTATTATTGTAGTAGAGATGCTACTGAAATTTGGGGGATAACTTTGCAAAATAGGCTTCATAAGCTTTAAAAGTTGGGGTAACTTATAATTTAACTCATTGATTTGCCGAGAAAACTAATGGAAAAACGAGTGTGTAATGATTTTTTATTTTTGTCTTGTATGAACATCCTTTAGTAAAATGAAAATTTCTCTCTATATGATTAACTTTGGATTTTGAGTCATACCTTATCCAAAACTAGACATACATGACATTTTATACTGGTAAAGTTTATAAAATTTTGTTATATGATAAGTATAAGTTATGCAATAGTTTTATAAATACTCTATAGAAGGAAAAAAAAATGTTAACTTGAGTATTAATATAAATTTTTAATCAGATAAATATATTTATGTATAAATTTGGTTTCGGTTGGATTAGACTGAATTTTAAAATGAAATCCAAAATCTGATTTTATTCAAAACAAATGGGTTTATTAAATTTTAATTTGTTCAAC
>NW_024464702.1:233007-247030 GCF_000004515.6 Glycine max
TAGTCCCTAGCTGAGTCCAGGGCAAATCTCCTACCCTCAATTTTCAGGGGATTAAGCTTGTGCCACCCACATAGCATAGGTTTTTCATGGTTGATCAACCTAGGTTGTGGTTACAAATTTGAGAATCTCTCCCATAACAATATATGAACCAAGTAGTAAAAGGGTGACCAAAGAGTTACCTTTTATCATCAGCCAAACTAACTATTGTTTTCTTCAACAGACCTAAATCATTTTATATGTTGGCTTAAAATATTGGTTGCAAAGCTGATTATCTACATCAAGGAAAACAAACTTGCTCACCAAGCCATTGGGAGAGAAATCAATCTCTGCCAACCAAGTTGCAAGGAATGTTTCATGCTCCATTTCATTCCCACTATCGACGAATATCCACCCTTGCTAATGTATAAACCCCATCCTTTTTATTCCTCGTAGTTTGTTTTCCTATTGTATGTATCAATTTCTTCTCCACTTTTATCATTTCCTAGCTTTGAGATGGGGTGAAGACGGGATCATGAACTATTGGAAAATTCTCCAACACCATCACATCCTCCAAAGTGTTTTTTTTCTCACCTTAGGGTAACAAAAAGGTATTTGTCTCAGGACATGCACCACTTCTCAACAGCCCCAAAACACATGTTTTCATTTTTTACTATGAAGCACTTGGGTTGAAACCATGTGTTTTGGGTTGTTGAGAAGTTGTGTCCTTAGACAAATACCTTTTTGTGCTCCTAGGGTGAGAAAAATGTCACCTTGGAGGATGTGATGGTGTTGGAGGGTTTTGCAACTGTTGGTGATCCTACTTGACCCCATTTCAAAGCTAGGAAATGATGAAGGTGGAGAAGAAATTGATACATAGAACAGGACAACAACAATCTCCAAGGAGTAAAAAGAGTGGGGTTTATATAAACATTAGCATGGATGGATTTTTGTCAATAGTGGGAGTGAAATTGAGCATGAAACATCCCTTGCAACTTGCTTGGCAATGATTGGCTTCTCTCCTAGTGGCTTGGTGAGAAAGTTTGTTTTCCTTATTGTTGTTCATCGTGCTGGAGAGAATCAGCTTTGTGACCAACAGTTTTATCCAACATATAAAATGATTTTGGTTTATCGAAGAAAACAATAGTTTATTTGACTGGTAATGAAGAATTGGAATTGTTGTTAACTCTTTGGTCACAGTTTTACAACTTGGTCCAAACTTGGGTGTGGGAGAGATTAACAAATTAGCAACCATAGCCTAGGCTGATTACCAATGAAGAACCTATGCTATTTAGGTGGAACAAGCTTAATCAATTGAAAATTGACGGTGTGAGATTTTCCCTGGACTCTACTAGGGGCAATTTTCCTTGGCACCCTTAATCATGTTCAATTTGTTGGTAAGTTTAGGTCTTTTAATCCAAAAAAGGAAACTTGGTTACCATGTGAGAGTAATTTGGATAAATGAAAATAGTTTTGGTTGTTATATGCATGAGTATATCGATGCTTGTTTGCAACAATGTATTATAAAAAAGTGCCTACCACATAGAGAGTGGCTATGCAATTTGGAATGCATCAAGAAGTTTCAGATTGCGTGATTGCATTCTCTAGCACCAAAGCTATTGCATTAAAAAATTACTACATACCCAAAATTACTTTAAAAAATTGCAAACAATATTACTTGGCAAAAAAGCAGTCTAAAGCTACTCTGTCATCATGGACCTCATGTATCAAAAGCAAATACAAATGGTAATGATGTTGATGTTGCACCTGAATTTTCTCCTTTGAAAACTGTTCAATTTGGAAATCGTTCTCAAGACAATGTTGACCCAAGAGATGGAGGCTTTGGAGGAAGACTATGGAGATGGAAATGGGAAAAATGAATCAAGGCAATATATTGAGGGGTTAATGGATCTTGAATAAAGAATCAATAGATTGGAGACAGTGACTAAGAAATTATAAAGATAGCAAAATTTGGTCACTATTAAAATCAGCTCGCTACAAGCACGCGCACTGACAGCAATGTGTGACCTCATGCAGGTTATGCCCAGAGGTAAAAGCAATGTGTGATTTTTTTATCACTTCTATTTTACAGCCTTACAAGAAGACTTCAAATAATTTTTTTTAATGAAAGAATGTTAGAAACAGAATGCAGAAAGTGTCACTATCAAATGGATATAATTTGGTTGATTAAGTGGAGCTTATGAGTTATTATAAAAATTTTGATACTTTTTATTTTATTTTTTATGCATAAAAAGTGTAGCTAACATTTTTCACATTGTAACATTTTTTTTACTTTAAAAAAAAAAAGAAAAATCTGTTTGCACACTATGCCATTGGGTTGGGTTATACAACCATGTAAAAAACCTCAATCAGATAAGTAAATATTTATTGCTTATTGCATCTTCCAAAAGCCATGAATGAACACCCAATGGAGAAATTTGAGAAATTCTGCAGAGAGAAAAAACACACAGCAGAGAGAGATAGAAAATGAAGTACCTGAACAACAAATTGTTTAGTTCCTCCTGCCGCAGCAGTAAATCTTTTTCTTGAGTGTTCCTGCGCCTCTCCTCATTAAGCTTCGTGATGGTTACCTCAGCCTGCAGAAATTATAACTATATTGATTGCTTCCAACAACAAAGTTTTCTTTAAAGAAAAAATAGGTTAAAAGATGCAACTTTAGGAACTAACTCCAGGTACCATAAGGTGGGATAACATCTTCATATGCTACACCGACATGGCATAAGCAAATTACAACCTTTATTGCCAACTTATGGAACTAGAATGCAGGAAAAAAAATGCTAACGTTGCCTTTAACGTCAATGATACTGAAGAGGATAGAGTTTGACAATATTCCTCTTTTTTTGGCTCTATGAGAACTAAAACAAAATGATATTACCGTGGCCTTATTTCTTAAAATTAGTAACATGCTCAGTTAATAAAATATTAGATACCTTTAAAACAAACATTATAATTATTTTCTCCATCAATTCCCATTTAAAATAGTTGAGTAATGACTTTCAGATATTTTGGCAGCAAAGTATAATCTAAATAACAAAGTTGAATTAGCATCTAACATAAATATAATATTATGTTATAATTTTTATATTATAAATATTTAAACACACTATCCTAAAAATGTAAAAACAGAGACATTCCATTTCTCTATTTTTGAAAGACTACTATGTATCATGTATTTTATAAGTGAAGTAGCATGTGACCAATAGGCGTATATATTTAATTATCTTTAATAAAAATTTTAATTTAAATTTTGAGGATAAAAAAACATAAATGAAAGAAAAAAAAAACACATTAAAATAATCAGTTAAATTTTTCAATCAAAATTAATTAGCAACAAAATTAATCAATACTCCATATCAATAACATAATAAATAAATAAATAATACCATAGTGTAGGTACCGAAAATAGGAACATGTGAAAGTTGAAATTTGGTGTCTTAACGTTTAGACAATACCAAATAAACTACTTTAATTATTACTACGTTATTTAATAACTACTTATTAAATAATTTTATTGTAAAAGCTACAATTTGATTATATATATAATCAAAATTATTATATTATTCTAAACAAACTAGTTGTAAGCTTGTATAGTGTGCAGAAAGATATAGATAAAGGAAAATCATACCTTTAATGCTAAATAGTATGATGAAATGGTACCACGTACATTTCCTGTAACAGCTGTTAAAGTATCCTTGGTACTATGTGTGCCACAAATCAATAACAAAAGGCATTTCATCTCATGATCAGCTATTATTGTGAAAGTTGTTTTCAAAATCTGTAAAAGAAGTTAAGTAAGTGTAATCAAATAAAATTAAAAAGTATCCATTTAAAAGAAGAAATGAGTATATATATATATTGTTAATTAAAAAGTATCCATTTTAAATATAAAAAGTTTAAAATATTTAGACTAATTACTCTTTTTGGCTATGAAGTATCCATTTTATATATACTGCGTCCCATATATGAAGTACTGAAGTAGTTAACTTCAACGCCTCGGTTTTGAGTATAAATATTTTACTGCTATTACAGCCCAATGCATGAAATAATTTATAATTAGGCAGTTTATTTAATATCACCCGTGATATATAGCTGATTAATAATTTTACTGCTACCAGTGATTTCTTTACTAGAAGACTATTAAGCTTCATAGATTAATAAAGGTTTTGAATGAAAAATAAAAGGCCATAAGCTGAATTAATCTGTTCATTCATAGAAAACAAAAAAAGGTACATGAACCTTACAATTCCACCACTTGTGTTTCTTCCCCCCTTCCAATCCTACATTGGATCTCATGACAACCTTGAGACATCTTACATGACATTCGCACCATGTTTCAGAATATAATGCTTCAGCTGTATTCAAATTTCAAAAGCATAACTTGTGGATTACCTCTTTGTAAACATCAATTGGAAGAGGCAATCTAAGATATGCAATCCATTCTTTAGTAAATTTTAGCTTCATCTTTTTGGCAACTTTGGCTGCTGACAATACCTATATATGTAAAATGAAAATTAAGTAGACAGTAAAAAAAGAAAAACTACACAAACAATTACAAGAGTGTTTAAATGAGAAGGGCCTTCAATATATAAATTCATTAAATTGAAGATAAGAAAACTACTAGGGAATTGGAGGGCAAGAGTTCCTTAATAATGAAAAAACAAAAAAGGAGACTTGGGAGGTTCCTCCTGTTCTCTTCCTATTGTTTTACCCAGTTCATCTTTATTCCTGCCGACATCAACATCATCGTCAATTACCCCTTTCTCACCAGTATCCTCTGGTTGGTTCTGAAACACCTCGCCATGTTATCTACTTTAGCATCAACATCTGAAGCGTCACTGCGATCAACTAAGCCTTTCTCCAAAGAACTTTCTGATTTACCAGAATCTCCTCCAAGTTCAACCTTCCCCTCATCCGACAAGCTACCACTCACATAACCTTTATGCTTCGCTGCAAATTAAAAGCAAATGGAAACTAAAATTAGAAACTAAAACAATGCAACTAGATCAAGAGAAGAAAAGAGGGTACCTCGAAGAACGGCACCACAGCCACCACATTGATAGACAGAGTAATCAACGAGTTCGAGAAGAAGATTTTGACACTTTGGGCAACGCACCAATCACAACTTGTTGGCTGAGTCCGACATGAAGAAACATTCGTTTGAAGGGAAAGGAGAGGGAGCGGTGGAGGCGAAGGCGAAGGAGGAAGGGAGCTTGGGGGGGAGAGGGAGGAAGAAGGAGAGGAGTGACGAGGGGAAGAAGGGGAAACGAAGGTGAAGGTGAGGAGAAGAGGCAGATTGTTGATATGCGAGGTGGAAGAGAGAAGTTGAGGTGCGGCATCAAGCTAGAGTTAGTATTATAAAAGAAAGAATAGGAAGGCGGTTCTGTTTTGAAACTCGTCGTCGTTCAAATTTTAAATGATTACAAAAATGCCATCCTATCACATTCTAAGACGGTTTTTCATAACCGCTTTAAAATATACGTCATATAAACAAAATATAATGATTTTAATTACAAAAATGCCACCGCATCACATTCTAAGACGGTTTTCTTATAACCGCCTTAGAATGTGCGTCGTAAAAAACAAGTTTTTTAGTAGTGGAGGCAGCAGTGTCAACCAAATAATCATAAACCTGCTAGATATACAGCACATTCATCTACCAATAAAACTTACAAGTATTCCCATTTATTAGAAAAATCAAATCTAACCTTGTATTCAGACTACGCTACTTTGGCAATAACTCTTGGTTGATCCTTTGAAGCTCCTTTTGCTCATAAGAAATCAAGGACCTCAAAATTTGTGAGTGCACCAGCATTGCCCTCTAAGCTGTGACAAAGCTATTAAACATCAATCATATCCCAATATAAAAGAGAAAGGTTCAATTGAAATTAGTGTATTAATTTTGAAAACAAACAAAAATGGTAGAAACATACATTTTCATCTGTAAGACACCAAAGTGAGAGAAAAGGAAGTAACAAAACAAGAGAGTGTCTCCTTTGTTTCTGCAATAAAGCCAGCCTAGTACACAAACAGACAATTACAGAATTAAATTCCCAGTTTTCACAAAATATAACAAATCACATTGCTAATACAGCTTAAACACACATAATTGGGTTGGGGTGGACATCAAAAGCATAAAAAATTGAGTTGGGTGTGTTTTCCCCTTCAAAGAAAAATAGCAATGTCAAAAAATTAGAACAATGCATTTAATTTGAGCAACCAAACAAGAATAAAATAGTGAAGATAGAAACTAGTTGTGAAGCTTCTGGCAGTTTGAATTGTGAGTTCAAAGAATCTTCTGGTTTAGCCTTGGAAAAACTGGAATCAGCAATAGGCTTTGCATTGTTATGCTGAGTTAATCCAGCCACTGCCTTCATTCATGTGATTATCAATGTTTACTCCTGCTGCACTCACTTCCTGACCTTCTGGTTTGTGATTCTTGACATCAAGAAAAATTAAATGCTTGATTACAATCAACATCCCTATAATTTAAGCGTGAAATAACTACTATCTTCCATTCAATTCCATAAATTATCATGAAATTCATCTCTCTCTATTCCTTTTAATACATGTTAAAGTCAAAAGATAAAGATTAAACCAGCCTATAAGATTTAAAAGATAAATTCACTAGAAATTACCCTTACCTTTCGGTAAGTTATCATGTATTAGTCATGAGAGTGAACACTAAATAAAAACGATTGCAATATAAATATATACATGAAGAGCTGGGTTAGTACAAAAAAAAGTACCTCCATTGAGCCATAAGAGAACGAGTTTTTGTTCTGGTTTGTGAGTGGCATCGAAAAACCAATAGAACAGTGCTCTTCCTTGAGTTTCATTGACAGTGATATAACCACCATATTGTTGAACTTCACCGGATGCTGCGCAGGTAATCCATGCAGTCTATCAACTTCTTGCTCTGCCAGTATCTCCTGGCTAAGGTAACTAGATAGAGAATGAAGCTTCATTGTAAGAACTGTGGAAAGCACCTGTAGCAGATGATGAGAGTGATGAGCAAAATGACGGCGACAGCGACGAAGTCTATTTCATTGAAGCCCTTAGGAAGAGACGGGACCGTGAGGCGCCATTTGGCAGAGGAGATTCCGATTGTGGTGCCTAGGTACGCCATCAAGCCTCTAGCGACAATGGCATTGGAAAGTACGGACCAAAGGTGACGCGGAGGTAACTAAAGTCGCCGCCAGCGACGGGCATGTCGACTACAAACTTGGTGTAGCAGAAGGCGGAGTGGAGGGCGCAAAAGCCGGCAATGGCAATTAAAATAAGAGTAAACACCAAATTCAAATTAAATACTAGTAGTATCTTAAAATTTCATTAATTTATCTACACTATCCATCCATTTGTAAGTAAAAATCTTTTTTATTTTACGTACAATTTAGCTGTAGGTATAAGTTTTTATAAGGTTTTACCTACACTACATTGTTATAGGTAATTTTTTTATATATATTTTTCCAAGATTTACCTATACTAAAAACTATAATTATAAGTCTTTGACTTTAACCTACATTAAACAATGGTAGGTAATAAAGTATTTTTAAAGTTTACCTACACTAATTCATGTTTGTAGATAAAGGTGTATGTAGGTATAAGGCATTTTTCTTGTAGTGCCTATGGTGGTATTTTTTGGACTTTTTTGGACGACATAGGCAGGTGATATTTTTTTGCTTGACATCGGTTAAAAAGTAGCACCTACTAATGTTGATGAGAAAAAGCTTGGCCTACGTCAGTTGACAAACCCTCAGCTGCCATCAACAGAAAACAAACTTAGCCGATGTCAGCATAAAAATAACAATGACTAACGTTGACCGAAAACCTAGCCTATTTGAACAAAAAAATATCCATAAAATGACTTTGGCAAAAACCCTAGCTTGATGTCGACCAAAAAACCTAGCATATGTCAACCATAAAATGGCATTGGCATCGACCAAAAATAGCCTTGACCATTGTCGACCAAAAAACATCATCAACTGATAAGTTCTATCCTATTTTATTATGTACTTTTTTACTCTTAATGTTTTTTGTGGCTAGTCCAACCATTTGAATGATGTGAGAACAGACCGTGATTGGAAAGTCATGATTTTATTTGGAATTGAAATTGGATGGTTGATGTGTTATGACCTAGGGATTTGTTTTAATATATTAATTTTATAAGAGGCTTGCTTTATATGTATCAAGATTTTATGATTTATCTTTCTATGGATATGTGGTAAGTTGTAAAATTCAGAATATTTTTTCCAACAAATTGGGTACAAGAAGAAATGATGTCTCCAACTTGCCTAGAGGTCAACTCCAACTTGTTCAAACTCATTCAAGTATGGGTTGGGTCACGGGTGTTAATTTTTAAACCCATGAACCAAACCCATAGACCCATTGATGTGACATGTCTTTAAAATTACTATTGTTGTTTATATGTTTACATATTTTTTATATTTAAAAGTTCAAATATTAGTGATAACACATTCACTAACTTGTTCAGACTTCAAAGTCTTTCATGAGTTACTAAGTTCTCATTCTCTCTCTCACTCTCTACACTTAGCATCACATTAAGGTTTCCAATTCTTTCTATTGCCCTCCACACATTGACTATAGGACATCCCCTCCACAACGTATTTCGAGGAAGACTATGGAGATGGAAATGGGAAAAATGAATCAAGGCAATATATTGAGGGGTTAATGGATCTTGAAAAAAGAATCAATAGACTGGAGACAGTGACTAAGAAATTATAAAGATAGCAAAATTTGGACACTATTGAACAAATTATTTTTATAAACCAAATCTTTAGCATTTGTTAATATGTTTTACTTATTTCTAATATACCACATAGAGAGTGGCTATGCAATTTGGAATACATCAAGAAGTTTCAGATTGCGTGATTGCATTCTCTGGCACCAAAGCTATTGCATTGAAAAATTACTGCATATCCAAAATTACTTTAAAAAATTGCAAACAATATTACTTGGCAAAAAAGCAGTCTAAATCTACTCTGTCATCATGGACCTCATGTATCAAAAGCAAATGCAAATGGTAATGATGCTGATGTTGCACCTGAATTTTCTCCTTTGAAAACTTTTCAATTTGGAAATCCTTCTCAAGACACTGTTGACCCAAGAGATGGAGGCTTTGGAGGAAGACTATGGAGATGGAAATGGGAAAAATGAATCAAGGCAATATATTGAGGGGTTAATGGATCTTGAATAAAGAATCAATAGACTGGAGACAATGACTAAGAAATTATAAAGATAGCAAAATTTGGTCACTATTGAACAAATTATTCTTATAAACCAAATCTTTAGCATTTGTTAATATGTTTTACTTATTTCTTATATAACACATAGAGAGTGGCTATGCAATTTGGAATGCATCAAGAAGTTTCAGATTGTGTGATTGCATTCTCTAGCACCAAAGCTATTGCATTGAAAAATTACTACATACCCAAAATTACTTTAAAAAATTGCAAACAATATAACTTGGCAAAAAAGCAGTCTAAAGCTACTCTGTCATCATGGACCTCATGTATCAAAAGCAAATACAAATGGTAATGATGCTGATGTTGCACCTGAATTTTCTCCTTTGAAAACTGTTCAATTTGGAAATCCTTCTCAAGACACTGTTGACCCAAGAGATGGAGGCTTTGGAGGAAGACTATGGAGATGGAAATGGGAAAAATCAATCAAGGCAATATATTGAGGGGTTAATGGATCTTGAATAGAGAATCAATAGACTGGAGACAGTGACTAAGAAATTATAAAGATAGCAAAATTTGGTCACTATTGAACAAATTATTCTTATAAACCAAATCTTTAGCATTTGTTAATGTGTTTGACTTATTTCTTATACTAGCAAAATTACATGTATGAATGTTCAGCCTAAAAAGAAAATATGACATGATCTTGTAATTTTTAATGCCTTGGGTACATTAATGCCTTGGTTTCACATTTGTTATTTGTTATTTTGCCTTACTACAAGAAAAATGAGCTATACCTACAGACAAAAACTGTCACTATAAATAAAAAAATCAGTAGGTAAATGTATAATAGACTTTGTCCTACGGACGTTTCTTCTGTCAACTTTGAGGAGGCGTATAATGATGACTAATTGTCTTTCACTATAGGTTTTACCTACTATGTATAGTGTGTAGGTAAAAGTCATTAACTTCTACTTACATCTCCTAGCTAATGAACACCATAATAAACTCTACTTAAAGTCGCACTCTTCTCATAGTTATCATTAAAGGTATTTACATAGCCTCGCATGCAAGCCTTACCGTCACAAGCACATAAACACATTACTCCAGTAATGCATCACACGGTACTCTTTTTGAAAATGGATCTTTTACCCTGTGCCTGCAAGGACTGCTAACCCTTCCACCGGATAGTTCATCGCATCAAATAGACAAAATATATCATATGATATAAGTCTCAAAGTTTATAAATGGAGAAAACCACACGATCAAAATAAGCAAACTAACCATGAATGCATAATCAAATATTGAAATAAATAATACCACTATTATGTGTAGTGGAGCTTTCCAATTTTTGTACCTAACACTCGTTTTTCTTGTTAACCAAGGCCAAAAAGACCACCTAAACGAGACTTGCCAACCAATTGAGAGCTTAACCAAACTTGCTTAGATTATAATTTTTCTCTTAGGAACTTACAATGTTATTACCTCGGTGAAATTTACTTGCAACTGGCAATCCTAGTTACGTAATGGATATTCAACTCTAACTTCTTAAGCTCTTAGATTACCTTCAAAAGTGATATGAAGATTTAAGTTTACATTAGTCTAACCCATTCATTTTGAACACTACACTTTCTGTTTAGTGAAATTTAGTTGTATGTGTTGGCTTTTTATGAACTCCTATTCTATTGTCTCTGACCTCACATTTTCCCTGTGTATCTAATGCAGTCTCAACTGACATTAACCTTATATTACTGTTGGGTCTGATCACTGATTCTCTATTCTAAACAGATGAAAAGAATATTCTGCAAAGAGAACTGAGAGCAGCACCGTTAATTATATTTAAAATCATGTCATCTCGTTACCCTGAAGAATGCACCCCAGATTTGCTCTTCCTCGGCAAGTACTACATTAATCTTATTCTTTGGATTCTCATAGCATCTTAATCCTCTAACTGTTGTAGAGTAGAAACTTCCTATACAATTTACAGAATAACAATGTCAATAGTGAGGGAATACATAGAATCATGGGGAACAAAAAGAAATAGAACATAGACAACGTTAATGTAAAAATCCTCATATAATGAATTATCATCATCTTGAAGGGGAGGGAGGAAATGATCCAATCTAGGAACACTTGGAACAAATAGTTGCCAAAATGCTGAGGATTGTGATATGCTGGAACAAAAAGAAACACACCTTGAGGGAAAGAAGGCAAGTGACTTGCCACAAAAACCTTTAAGCAATATAATTTACTTTACTTGTGATATGCTGGAACAAACAAAACATTGAATACAAACCAACAACAGCGGGGGAAGATATAATTTACTTTACTTGTTTGGTGAACAATATATAAAATTTGGTCAAGTGAGACAACAATATAAATACTAAGTACCAACTAATGCAATAGCTATGCCTTTTTATATAGCTTTGCATTAAAAAAAGTAATAGAAAATAATATGTATATATACTGGGAGTATATTTTATTATTATTATTAAATCATAAATTATGATAAATAATAATTTTTTAATTTTAATAATAGATATTTTTAATAGGAAATAATAAATATTTTAAAAGCTATATTAAAAGGGATTTTTAATTAATTGACAACTTAAAAAGAAGTGTAGGTTAAATTTATATATGCATTGCTTTTATCCTCCTCCATGATGTAAATCAAGTTCAATGAAAAAATGCAACTATTTGTAATACTATTAATTAAAAAATAATATTAAAATAAAAAATTAATATTTTTATTAAAATTTTACTTTGGGATAGATTTAGAGGGCTAGTGTAGGCTTTCCAACTTTATAATATCACACATGTACATCTGTTAAAGTTGGAATACATGGGCCAGCCCAACAATTTCAATGTTGGAATGCAAAGATGATGAAGCTTCACTTTAAAATTTTACTCGGGACCAACATGTTATATTGTGATGCATAAATTCACCCTTATAAAAGTATTCACTCTTGAACAAGGGAATATTAGGAACTACTCACTCTTTTTCATGATAAGCTACATAACTTCTCCTATATCAAGTATGTCACACTAATTTATTTTTAAGTTTTTTATTTCTCTCTATTGTTTAAATTTAGTATATCTCAATTTAAATTTGAATTTTGAATTTTAATATTTGATACATTATATCAATTTGATAGACATACAGATCGTATGTATTTATTAAAATAATTTGTTGACAATATGGTCACAGCTAAAAAATTACAGAGCTACAAACTTCTAACTAAATGCTTAGGTGTAACATAAATTGGAAAATCAAAATTTTGATACTTACTAGGTATAGTTTAAAATCAGCAGCTGGCCCAATATTTAATATATTAAGAACCTCAGCTTTTGTCAGGCCATGCTGTTTAAGAATTGTCAAGAACTTATTGATGCTCTTTCTTATTTGAACAGGCACTATTACAATAATGGTCTTTTAAGTCGGTTATTTAAGATCTTTTATGACGGTTTTAAACCATCTTAGATGTCAGTGTCATAATATCACAATGTATTTACATTGACGGTTTTTGAACCGTCATAGAAAGTAACATTTTCTAAGACGATTATCCAACAACCGCCTTAGAATCTAATTGATACAAAGGCGGTTCTACGTGCTAAACCGGCATAATATAGTGTAGTCAACATGCGAATTCTAAGACGGTTATTGAATAACTGTCTTAGAGAGTTTAACATTCTAAGACGGTTTTAAAAGAATCGTCGTCGTATGTCTTAGAAACTAAGACGGCTATTTTTACAACCGCCTAGTTTCTAAAACATACTACAACGGTTCTTTTAGAACCGTCTTAGTTTCTAATTTATTGCAGGATTCACAAACAGACCAAATAAATCAACGGTCTAAATTCTCCTATATAGATTTGCAAAAAATTACATAATCAAATAAAGACCAAAAGGGATACTAACTCACTTCTCATTATCTTAAATATAAATAAAAAATGAAAATTTAAAGCAAAATGTCAGCCTTGAATTAAAACTTAGAATGGGATTGTTATCAAAGATGGATGAGAGATAATATAGACAAAGGTAAAGTTTAGAAAAAATAAAATTCACAGACCCACCCAAACCAAACGTCCTTGCACAATTGATACAATAACACCATTCTCCAAACCTTAAAAAGTGGTGATCTAAAGGACATACATGCAAAGGAAACAAACTTCCATGGTAAAGCATAAGTTGCATTGATTGTTTAATTGGTATCCCATCCATTCATATATAAATCATACTGTGAATTACTTAGTACCACAATGAAATAACATATTAAGGAAAGTACTATAGCCTCCAACTCTGTTTTTGCATGAAAATATGTAGATGTTGCAATAAACATGCCTTTCAATTATGCCAACGAATTAAATTAACAAGCAAACACAAGGCACTCACTATGTGCAAGTGATGTAAATTTCCTTTAATTTTGAGTCTCAACTTCTCAATCCAGTTGCTGCTTCCAGGATGCTAGTAGAGCCTCATCCTATACCAGGAAATATATTATGAATAGCCTCATCTTATACAAGGAAATATACTATGAATACAGTATAAGGAGAGGAAAAATACCCTACAAATATTTCCCCTGTATATATCTGTGGCATGTGAATTGTAATTTTATTTTGGGGAAAAGCTTAGTCAAAGTTTCTATTTTTGTTTTCGGGCTTCCTTTCCCCCCCTGTCATGCAATTCATCCAAAAACTATCCTAAAAAGATTGAAGAGAGATAACTTTTATTTCACTTAGAATAGCTTGAAAGAAATAATATTAGGGTGAATGTAAAAAGCATATTGTAGATATACCATCCAAGAATGCTCAAATGACTACATATGC
>NW_024464702.1:247569-248550 GCF_000004515.6 Glycine max
ATAAAAAGTGTAGCTAACATTTTTCACATTGTAACATTTTTTTAGTTTCAAAAAAAAAATGTTTGCACACTCTGCCATTGGGTTGGGTTATACAATCGTGTAAAAAAATGCAATCAGATAAGTAAATATTTATTGCTTATTGCATCTTCCAAAAGCCATGAATGAACACCCAATGGAGAAATTTGAGAAATTCTGCAAAGAGAAAAAACACACAGAAGAGAGAGATAGAAAATGAAGTACCTGAACAACAAATTGCCCAGTTCCTCCTGCCGCAGCAGTAAATCTTTTTTTTGAGTGTTCCTGCGCCTCTCCTCATTAAGCTTCATGATGGTTACCTCTGCCTGCAGAAATTATAACTATATTGATTGCTTCCAACATTAAAGTTTTCTTTAAAGAAAAAATAGGTTAAAAGATGCAACTTTAGGAACTAACTCCAGGTACCATAAGGTGGGATAACATCTTCATATGCTACACCGACATGGCATAAGCAAATTACATCCTTTATTGCCAACTTATGGAACTAGAATGCAGGAAAAAAAATGCTAACGTGGCCTTTAACGTCAATGATACTGAAGAGGATAGAGTTTGACAATATTCCTCTTTTTTTGGTTCTATGAGAACTAAAACAATATGGTATTACCGTGGCCTTATTTCTTAAAATTAGTAACATGCTCATTTAATCAAATATTAGATACCTTGAAAACAAACATTATAATTATTTTCTCCATCAATTCCCATTTAAAATAGTTGAGTAATGACTTTCAGATATTTTGGCAGCAAAGTATAATCTAAATAACAAAGTTGAATTAGCATCTAACGTAATTATAATATTATGTTATAATTTTTATATTATAAATATTTAAACGCACTATCAGATTTAAACACACTATCCTACAAATGTAAAACAGAGACATTCCATATCTATTTTTGAAAGACTAATATGTATCACGTATTTTATAAGTGAAGTAGCATGTGACCAGT